>NC_135313.1:116659150-116963767 GCF_048772815.1 Callospermophilus lateralis | reverse complement strand
TAACCATACACTGTTCACTCTATCTCACTTCACAGAAGATCAGGGACAGAGTTGGTCTTACAATACAGGAAGGTAGAGGATCTTCCACCAGCTGAGAACCTCAGAAGTCCATGCAGAAATAATCCCTTGAGAAGATGTAGTCAGCTATTAAGGACCTGAGATAGCAAAAGTCATCTTCCATGGCACACAACCCGGTCAGGATGAAAGGATGTGTCTGAATCAGCCTCTCTCTTCTTAATGTAGTGAATAAGGACAAAACCAAGCCTGGGAGGAGAGCTGTTCCCAGGTACTTATGGATTCTATACCATTCTAACTTGTGAAAGTGTCACAGGAAGTAGGCAAAGCCTCCATCTCAGAGAGCATACGAAGCAACTGTTAGGACAAAGTGGTGGTCAAGGTAGTGACCTCATTCATTTCCTGAAGAAAGTGACCTCACCTACTTCCTTGGTGATGAGACTCTCTGAATTTAGGATCCAGGAAGCCAGGCCCCCATTACCAGTACCAGTCCCAGTCCCAGTGAGATCACTTGTTTGGATTTACCAAGGAGAGAGTCAGTCTTTCTTGGGACCTACTAATGTGAGGGTGGCCAAATGCCAGGATAGCTCTGAAGAGGGGCCTTTCTTGAGAGGACAGAAAGTGGCTCACCGCTGGCTCCTGACAACTTCACAGAGTTGTCAAAGGAGACCAGATCTATGACAGGAAATACCATTTTTGAGAAATATCATATGGCCTACCAGTCAGAGGACACTCCGGATAGTCACATACCTACTTGGGGGAAAAGGTGCCTTGGTGTGTGTGGAAGACAGTTTGTGGTTTTGTCTCATGTTCTGAGAATAAGTAAAAAAAAAGTCGGTTTGTTTGTTTTGGAGTGAAATGTTTCCAATAAGTCTTTGACAAGGCGAGTGTTTCTATGTCTGTGTATCCCCCTGTCTCCATGGTTGTAGACATTAGAAAAAAGAATGCCACAATGGGTGTGTCCTGTCTAGGAGAAAGCTTCCCAGCATTCTTCTTGCCCAATTTATGAATGGACTGCAGCTTGCCTTATCCATGGGCAAGACCTACTATGATCCTAAATTCCTGTATTCGTCCTGAATTCTGGCCACTCTCCATAATAGTCTCATGGTTTTGTGTCCAAGATATATATCACCTCAAAGCTCTGTGACATGGCCATGTACTGGATAGCTGAAGGGAATGGCGAGCATCTCAGAAAACTCAGATATCAGTATGACCAGGGAGTCTCAGTGGAAAAACCCTGCTTTGGGCCTTTTGCTTACCTATTCTTCTGTTGCCTTCAATGTCAGGAAGGTCTTTGCCTAAGGCCAACCCTTTTTGAAGCCTCATGAAAACAGTTTTCAAATGGAAATGAATGGGCATCACCTGTGGCTCTTTGCTTAATTGCTTTGGAAAGGTATGTGTCTGAATCAGCCTCCTGGCCCTGTGTGACGCTCTGGCTTAGATTCTCTGCACCTAATGGATCTAAAGAAAGATCCCATGTGTGCATCCAAAACCAAAATGGCCAAAAGAGCAATCATTGTGGATTAAGTCTCTCACCTTACTCTGTAAGGTTCCTGTCTTACATCAGTGAGAATAGGGATCCTTTGGGTCAAATGAGTTCTTCAAAGCCCTGCAGATTCTAGCCCATAGATGCTTGGGTTTTCTCATGACTCCAATTCAAATAAAGAATCTAAACCCCACAGTCAGTAGGCCTCAGATTGGAGAAGTGGAGCAGTATTAACCGCAGGTCTATTTGATCACTCATGGTTCACAGGAAGGGTGTCCAGACCACCCTGAATTTAGGCAATTTAGGGGCAAGGGAGCTTTTTTGGACACTGTCTTGGACTGCACCCCTCATGGAAACTTCCAGCCACAGGTTATGATGAGTGTATATATAGAAGAAGATGAGTGCCATGTGGGAGTGTTTTGGTTTTAATTATGGTCATTTGTGTGGCAGTTGGAAGAGATGCCTGGGTCAACCTGTGTTGAACTCTGGTGTGATTCCATTTAGAGACTGATTTCTGGAACTGACCTCAGAGAAGTATTGCCATAAATTATGTTGGTATTTTAGGAGGCCACGCATGAGATTCGCCCTTGGAAACTGAGATCTACGCCCATTTTGGCTTTCCACAGATCACTGGGAATCTCAGCAAGGATATCACATGATTTTATTCTGAAAGTCTTGGCATGTATAGTTGAGAGTCTTAACACATATATACCTCACATTGTAGACCTCAATGGCCCTGGCTTCATGTGACCTTTTGGCAACTCTTTGGAAAGCCTTGCCTGTGAGAGTTCTCCAGAGATTTTATTGCAATGAGATTCCTCACTATTTAGAGGTTTCTGTATAAATTGAAACCCCCAGTGCCTCCAACGTCATCCTTGAAAAATGGCTAGATAAATATCATGAAATTTTTAAAATTCCCATGACCAGGTGGCACTGGAGAACCTTTGGATGTCCTGTTGCTGATCATGAGTGTACCAGACCCTACCTTAATTCACTGGGTTTCATGAAAATGGTGTAGAACAGAGATGCCAGAAATTTGGACCCTGTCGAGTAGGGGGCCTAGAGCAGTGGAGTGTAGGTGTGTGAAAAAACATCTGTGGTGGGGCCACGTGGATCTGCCATTGGCTTCCAAATGACTTGTGACTGACATGGTGAACCCAGAAGACCCTTATATGTAAAGGCATCTTGTTATATGGAGAGGGTTCGGGGCAATGTTCATAATCAGGTTGCTTTGGTCAAGGTGGAAAGCTATGTGGGATAGAAGCGTGGTTGGTGCATTCTCCTGCAGACCCTGACCCACCACACGTGAGAGTCCTCCCTCCAGAACTGTGTCCCAGTTGTACTCCTTGTATTTCGTGAAGCCAATACCAAACTCCCAGTGCAGCAGTAAGAAACACCATGAAAAGTGGATGATGACCAAATGGCTTCACAGTCCACACGGGTAGACACTTAGATACCAGTGGCCACAGTTTCCTAAAAAGAGAAAATTAAGAACTGCTGCCTCATGTTCACTAGAAAATAAGGATGCATGTCCTCCAGGTCACATCGATGCAGACCCAGCATTGATAGTCTCACTACCAAGGATGCTAAAGCTCCTGACAACAACATATATTTCAAGGGCCCAACCTCAGAGGCAGTTTATCAAAAAGTAATTAGGCCAGCAGAGCTCCAAGTTTGTGTAGTGTTTACCCTATCCCTTACTTTTGGAAACTGTTTTACCACCTCCAAGTTTGTGAACTCCTGATCATTTTCCTTTCCACATATGTAATCACAGATTTTCTAACACTTCTCCACTAATTGTGTCTTAGTTGGGGCGAAGGTAATGTGAAGGCATTGTTCTGGATGAGAGTGGGAAGATTTTTGTGTAGAACATAATTGCATACACATTAGATTCATTTTGCTATTTTCCATTTGAAATACTGAATCCCTGACACTAACCCATACCCTACAAGACTCTGACTACTAATCCTAATATGAGAAAAAGTAACCTAACAGAATACGAATACAGGCCATTCATAGGAAGCATGGTGTATACTTTAATTTGCCTTATGCTTTATCAATGGTATGTGTTATAAATCTAGTCAATTTTTCATTGTAGTATTTCTCCATGAGTTTTTAAAGTTAACACATTTGTAAATTTCTGTCTCCCTTTCTCTGTAGCCTATTCAGCACATGTATTATTTTTGGCATATTTAGAATCCTACCTGGTATCACATGTACATTCTTGTGAGCTCACTGATTTTGGAAGATACAAATTGTGAGAAGAGATCACTCCCCCTAAATACTGATGGAACTGGAATTCAACCTGAGGGTGAATTTCCTAGATGAACAACATTATACATAAATCCATGTTCAGTAAAATGAATATATTTGGATATGTGGATGATATATATTTCATGATGAATTTCAATTGTCATATATATTGCTACATTTTAATGTCTTTGAATGTGTGTTTCTATCTATGTATCTATCTATATATCTATTTTTTCTCTCTCTATATATATACATACATATATATGTATATATATGTGTATATATATATATATATATATATATATATATATATATATATTCTCCAGATTTTTCAAAATATGAAATATATGTGTCTTATTATACACTTCCTAAATTCACTCATGTTTCTATATGTGGATTTATAATCAACATTTCACAAGATTTTTCTCAGAAATATTCATCCACCTGAAATACATATTTATTTCCTAGTACTGAAAACTAACTTCGGTGAATGGTGCTTACAAATCCTAATATTTTACAGTAACTGACCCAGTTTAACATGAATGCAAGTAGGACCCTATGGTACATGATGTATATTTGAAGGTCATTTATATTCAACACTTGTACATTACTATTTCTTCAGTTTATGGACATCATGGGATATATCATTTCATCCACAAGTTCAAAAATTTATAGGCATTGGTTCACTTTCAATCACTTCCTGCTTCAAACACATGCATTCCTCCATGTTTCTTGACTGGTCTTTTAATGAGACTTCGTTCCAAACACATTATTTTCAATTTCCATAATCATTTTTGAAGCAAAACTCACAGACTCTTCGTGATAAACCGTAATGCTAATATCAAAATTAGATGTATAACTGGTTGGAAGGAATGTATATATATCAATATAAAATTTTCTATATATTTTCAGATATCAATTCAATCCATTATTTAAAGTTGGAATCAGCTATGTTATTTATTTACAGTATTTTCTATTATGGCATCTTATCCATATTCATAGACACAGGGTACACCTTTTGTATCCCCAATACTAAAGTATAAGTCTTTAAAATATTGCTTCAGAAATGTTGGAAGAAGTACTCTACTCACCTGATATACATATACATTTCATCTCAGTAATATTCCTGACACAAAATTCAAGGGTCACACTTATGATTGTTCCAAAGCCTAAATTGAATGTGACCATGTATTACTAAAAACATCCATGTCCTGGTTCTCTAATGCTCTCCAATATCATTTCTATTGGTGACTACATATTTGTTTCTTCCTAAGATTATATATTCAACCTCAACCCTGTTAAAAATGTCTTTTCCTGTCACACACTTTGTACTTTGCCTGATTTCCTAATGTCTCTATTTATATCTGCTTTCCTACACCTTTTCTCCAGTTCATCATTGTGAATGACTCTTCAGATTTGCTGACATTTACATTCAATCTCTAATAAAACCCCTTTGCTAAAGAACATTTTGTCCAACTCCTAGACTCAATAAAATGTGTTGCTCAAAGCCCTGCAAAAGGTAGCCCATAGGTGCTCGTGTTTTCTCATGACTCCAATTCACATAAAGAATCTAAACCCCACAGTCAGTAGGCCTCAAATTGGAGAAGCGGAGCAGTATTAACGGCAGGCCTATTGATCACTCCTGGTTAACAGGAAGGGTGTCCAGGCCACCTTGACTTTGGGCAAATGAGGGGCAAGGGAGGTTGTTTTGGACACTGTTTGGGCTGTGCCCATCATGGAAAGCTCCAGCTAGAGGTTATAATGAGTGTCTATATGGAAGCAGATGAGGGCCATGTGGGAGTGTTTTGGTTTTAATTGTGGTCATTTGTGTGGTGGTTGGAAGAGATGACTGGGTCCACCTGGGTTTGAACTCTGGTGTGATTCCCCTAAGATACTGAGTTTTGGAAATGACCTCAGAGAAGTATTTCCATGAATTGTGTTGGGATATTAGGAGGCCACACTTAAGCGTCGCCCACGCATGACAGTAGGCCTCAAATTGGAGAAGCATAGCTTTTTGTCCAAATCCTTTACTCATTCTTTTTTCTAATCCTACAGTCTATATTCCTAATCCTACTGACTATACCTTTTTGACTGGATGTTCTCTTTGACATTCAATCATCCAAGGTACACGGTCCTGTGCCATTGTATATCGATTTATCTGAGACAATGCTGCAGAACATAATTCAAATCTAAGTATCACAATCAAAGGCCCAATGTTCTTCTGGGCTTCAAATCATACCTAAGCTTCTGTTTGCATACTTATATTTCACCTATATATCCACGTTAAGTAAAATGAATATTTTTGGTTCTGTGGATGATATATATTTCATGATGAATTTTCTACTCACCTCATATACATATACATTTCATCTCAGTAATATTCCTGACACAAAATGCAAGGGTCACACTTATCATTGTACCAAAGCCCAAATTGAATGTGACCATGTATTACTAACAACATCCATGACCTGGTTCCCTAATGCTCTCAAATATCATTCTTATTGATATAATAAGAGTACGTATTTGTTTCTTCCTAAGATTATATATTCAACCTCAACCTTGTTAAAAATGTATTTTCTTATCACACACGTTGTAATGTACCTGATTTCCTAATGTCTCTATTGATATCTGCTTTCCTACACCTTTTCTCCAGTTAATAATTGCGAATGACTCTTCACATGTGATGACATTGACATTCACTCTCTAACTGAATCCCCATAGCTAAAAAACTTTTGGTCCAAATGCTTTACTCCCTATTCTTTTGAAACCTACGAACTATCTTCCTAATCCTACCGACTATCCCTGTTTGAGTGGATGTTCTCTTCTATATTCAATGATCCAAGGTACAAGGTCCTAGGCCATTGATTATCAATTTATCTGAAACATCTGTGCAGAACAAAATTCAAAGCTAAGTATACCAATTGAGTGCCCAATGACCTTCTGGGCTTCCAATCGTTCCTAGATTTCTGTTTTCATATTTATGTTTCACCTCTATAGTCTTATAAATATCACAGGTTCTGAATACCATTATTCATCCAGCAGAATGATTCCTAACCCAAATGGAACATGTTATTAACCCTAACCATACACTGTTCCCTCAATCTAACTTTACATAAGAGCAGGGAAAGAGTTGGTCTTACAATACAGGAATGTAGGGGATCTTCCACCTGCTGAGAACCTATAACGTCCATGCAGAAATGATCTCTGTACAAGATGTTGGCAGCTATGAAGGACCTGAGAGAGTAAGAGTCTGGTAAGGATGAAGGGTTGTGTCTGAATCAGTCTCTCTCTTCTTAATGTAGAGAAGATGGACCAAAGAAGGCCTGTGTGGAGAGCTGTTCCCGAGTGCCTATGGTTGATATAGCATTCTAACTTGTGAAAGTGTCACAGGAAGTAGGGGCAGCCTCAATCTCATGGGACCCTTGGAAGCAAGTGTTAGGACAATGTGGTTACCAAGGCAGTGACCTCATTAGTTTCTGATGGAAGTGACCTCACATCACTTCCTTGGTGATGGAACTCTCTGAACATGGGATCCAGGAAGCCAGGCACCCAGAGGCAGTCCCAGTTTCAGTCCCAGGGGTCTCACTTGTTTGGATTCATCAAGAACAGAGTTAGTCTTTCTTGGTACCTACTGATGTGAGGATGGCCAAATGCCAGGAAAGCTCTGAAGAGCGGCCATTCCTGAGGAACCAGGTAGTGGCTCACCACTGGCTCCTATCAACTTCACAGAGTTGCACAAGGAGAACAGATCTGAGACAGGACAGGCCATTTCGGAGGAACATAGTATGGCCCATCAGTCAGAGGACCTCCGGATAGTCACAGACCTACTTGGGGGAAGGATTTGCCTTTGTCGGTGTGTGTGTGTGGTTTTGTGTTTTTTTGTCACATGCTCTGAGAATATGTAAGAAAGGTGATTTGTTTGGTTTGGAGTGAACTGATTCTAGTAAGTCGTCTGACAAGGCGAGTGTTTCTGGGTCTGTGTATTCCACTGTGTCCGTGGTTGTAGACATTAGAAAAGAGAATGCTTCAATGGATGTGTCCTGTCTAGTAGAAAGCTTCCCAGCATTCATACTTCCCAATTTATGAATGAACTGTGCCTTTCCTTATCCATGGGAAATCCTGATATCTTCCTAAGTTCCTGTTTTCTTTCTGAATTCTGGCCACATCCCGAATAGGCTCATGTTTTTGTGTCGAAGATATGTACCACCTCCAAGCTCTGTGACATGGCCATGTACTGGATAGCTGAAGGGAATTGGGAGCATCTCAGAAAACTGAGATATCAGTGTGATCAGGAGAGTCTCAGTGGAGAAACACTGCTTTGGGCTGTTTTCTTACCTATTGTTCTGTTGCTCTGAATGTCAGGAAGGCCTTTGCCTCAGGCCCCAATTTGGGAAGCCTGAAGAAAACAGTTTTCAAATGGAAATTAATGGGCATCACCTGTGGCTCTGTGCTTAATTGCTTTGGAATGGGATGTGTCTGACTCAGGCTCTAGGTCCTGTGTGAGGCTGTGGCTTAGATTCTCAGCACATGATGGATGTAAAAAAAGATCCCATGTGTGAATCCAAAACTAAATTAGCCAAAAGAGCAATCATTGTGGAAGAAGTCTCTCGCCTACCTCTGTAAGGTTCCTGACCTCCATCAAGGGAGAATAGGAACCTTTGGTTCAAATGAGTTCTTCAAAGCCCTGCAGAGGCTAGCCCATAGGTGCTTGGGTTTTCTGCAAAATCCAAATCACATAAAGAATTTATAACTGACTTTCAGTAGGACTCAAACTGGAGAAGCAGAGCAGTATTTAGAGCAGGCCTATTTTATCACTCCTGCTTCCCCGGACGAGTTTCCAGGCCACCCAGACTTTAGGCAAATGAGGGGCAAGGGAGTGTATTTTGGACACTGTCTTGGGCTGCGCCCCTCATGGAAACCTCCAGCCAGAGTTAATGATGAGTGTCTATATGGAAGAAGATGAGGGCAATGTGGGAGTGTTTTGGTTTTAATTGTGGTCATTTGTGTGGCAGTTGGAAGAGATGACTTGGTCCACCTTGGCTTGAACTCTGGGGTCATTTCCCTTAGAGACCGAGTTCTTGAACTGACCTCAGACAAGTATTGCCAAGAATTGTGTTGGGATTTTAGGAGGCTTCGCAAGAGAGTAGCCCTTGGACTCTGAAATCTAGACACAGGGTGGCTTTTCACACAGCACTGGGAATCTGAGCCAGGATATCACATGATTTTATTGTGAAAGACTTGGCAGCCATAGATGAGAGTCAAATCACACATGGACGGCAAATTGTAGACCTCAATGGGCCTGAATTCATGTGATCTTTTGGCCACTATTTGGGAAGACTTGCCTGTGAGAGTTCTCCAGAGATTTCATTGAAATGAGCTTCCTCACCATTTAATGGTTCCAGAATGAATTGAAACACACAGTGCCTCCAACTTCATCCTTGAAAAATGGCTAGATAAATACCATGAAATTTTTAAAATTCCCATCACCAGGTGGCACTGGAGAAACTTTGGATGTCCTGTTTCTGATCATGAGTATATAATACAGTGCCTTGATTGACTGGTTTTCATGAAAATGGTGCAAAACAGAGATGTCAGGAAGTTGAAGCCTGCTGAGGAGTGGGCCCAGAGCTGTGGTGGGCAGGTGTGTGATAAAACATCTGTGGTGGGGCCATATGGATCTCCCATTGGCGTCCAAATTGCTTGTGATTGACATGGTGCATCCAGCAGACCCTTATATGTAAAGGCATCTTGTTACATGGAGAGGTATCTGGGCATTGTTTAGAATCAAGGTGCTATGGTCAAGGGGGCAAGCTATGTGGGATAGAAGCCTCGTTGGTGCATTCTCCTGCAGACCGTAACCTACCACACGTGGCAGAACTCCCTCAAGCACCGGGTAACAGTTGAATTCTTTGTATTTCATGAAGCAATACCAAAATCCCAGTGCAGCAGCAAAAAACACCACGAAAAGTGGAGGATGACCAAATTGCTTCACAGTCCACATGTGGATACACTTAGCCCCCCGTTTCCACAGTTTACCTACAAAGAGAGAATTCAGCACTGCTGCCTCATATTCAGTGGAAAATAAGAAACCATGTCCTCCAGGTCAGATAGATTCAGACCCAGCTTTGATGGTCTCATTACAACGGAAGCTAAAGCTCCCGACAATAATATATATTTCAAGTGCCCAACCTACGAGGCAGTTTCTCAAGAAGTCTTTAGGCCAGCAGAGCTCCATGTTTGTGGAGTGTTTACTCTGTCCCTTACTTTTGGAATCTCCTCTACCACCTCCAAGTTTGTGAACTCCTGAGCATATTCCATCCCAGTTATTTATTCACAGATTTTCTAACTCTCTCCTCTAATTGTGTCTTTCTCTGGGTGATTGTAATGTCAAGGCATTGTTCTGGATGAGAGTGGAAAGATTTTTGTGTACCACATATTTACATACACATTGTGTTCATTTTCCAATTTTCCATTTGAAATACTGAATACCTGACACTAACACCTACCTTGGTAGACTCTCACAACTAATCCTAACAAGATGGAGAAAAATAACCCAAAAAGAAAAGAAATACAAGCAGTTCAGAACTGGAGGCATGGTGTATAGTTGGAATTGTCTTTTGCATTATATAGGGTAGGAGTTATAAATGTAGTCAATTATTTGTTGAAATAGTTCTCCATGTGTTTTAAAGTTAACAAATATGTGAATTACTGTCTCCCTTTCTCTGTAGCCTATTCAGCACATGTATTTTTACACGCAATTATAGAATCTTAAGTTATACCACACGTACATTCTTGTGAGGTGGCTGACTTGGCAGAAACAAATTTTAAGAGATCACTCTTCCTAAATGCTATTGGAACTGAAAATTCAACCTATGAGTGAGCTTCCTAGTTGAATAACATTATACATAAATCCAGGTTCAAGAAAATAAATATTTTTGGATCTCTGGATGATATACATTTCATGGTGAATTTCAATTGGTATATATTATGTTATTTTTAATGTCTGTGCATGTTTGTTTGTGTGTGTGTGTGTGTGTGTGTGTGTGTGTGTGTGTGTGTATATATATATATATATATATATATATATATATTCTCCAGATTTTTTAAAATATGCAATATGTGTCCTATTATACACTCCCTTAACTCATTCATATTCAAGTATGTGGATTTATAATCAAATTTTCTCAAGACTTTTCTCAAAATATTCATTCTCCTTAAATACATATTTGTTTCCTAGTACTGAAAATTAACTTTAGTGAATGGTGCATAGAAATCCTAATATTTCTACAGTAACTGACCCAGTTTAACATCAATGCAAGTAGATTCCTATGGGACATGATGTGTATTTTGATGTTCATTTTATTCAAGACTGCTACATTACTGTTTCTTCAGTTTATGCTCATCATAGGATATATTTTCATCCACAAGTTCGCAAATTTATATGCATTTGTTTCACTTTCAATCACTTTCTTCGTCAGAACACATGTATTCCTCCATGTTTCTTGACTGGTCTTTTGATGAGACTTCTTTCCAAACACATTATTTTCAATTTCCATGATCACTTTTGAAGCAAAACTCACACATTTTTCATGATAAACCATATTCCTAATATTACCTTTAGATGTATTGCTGGTTGGAATGAATGATGTTATATCAATATAAGATTCTTATAAGATTTCAGATATCAATTCAATCTGTTATTTAAAGTGGGACCAGTTATATTATTTATTTAAAATGTGGTCTATTCATGCATTATCTCTATATTCATACACACAGGTACACCTCTTTGTACCCCCAATACTAATTTATAGGACTTCAAAACATTGCTCCCAGAATTACTGGAAGAAATATTCATGTCCCCTGATCTACATATACATTCTATGACTGTATTATTCTGGACAAAAAATGCAAAGGTCACACTTATGATTTTACCAAAGCCTAAAGGGAAAGTGAACATGGATTACTAAAAGCATCCAAGGCCAGGTTGTCTAATGCTCTCAAATGTCAATCCTACTGGTGACTGCATATTTGTTTCTTCTTAAGATTATATATTCAAACTCAACCCTGTTCAAAATGTCTAATCCTATCACTCACTTTATACTTTGCCTGATTTTGTAATGTCTCTATTATTATCTGCTTTCCCACATATTTTTCAAAGTTCATCATTGTGACTGAATCTTCATATGTGCTGACATTTACATTCACTCTCTAACTGAAACCCTACTTTTAAAGAAGTTTCGGTCCAAATTCTAAACTCACTCTACTTCCTAACCTACTGACTATCTTTGTAATCCTACCAACTATCCCTTTTTGACTGGATGTTCTCTTCCTCATTCAATCATCCAATGTACAAGGTCCTATGCCATTGTATATGGATTAATCTGAGACATCTGTGCAGAACGTAATTCAACACTCTGTATCCCAATCAAGGGCCCAATGCGCTTCTGCACTTCAAATCCTAGATTTCTGTTTTCATACATATATTTTACCTATATAATCTTATAAATATCGCAGGTTCCCAATACCATTATTCATCCAGCAGAATGAGTCATAACACAAATCGAACATGTTATTAACCCTAACCATACACTCTTCCCTCAATCTAACTTTACAGAAGAGCAGGGACAGAGTTGGTCTTACAATACAGGAATGTAGGGGATCTTCCACTTGCTGAGAATCTCAAAGGTCCATGCAGCAATGATCCCTGGAGAAGTTGTAGGCAGCAATGAAGGACCTGAAAGATTAAAAGTAATCTTCCATGGCAAACAACCTGGTCAGGATGAAGGGTTGTGTCAGAATCAGCCTCTCTCTTCTTAATGTAGAGAAGATGGACCAAACCAGGCCTGTGTGGAGAGCTGTTCCCGCGTGCCTATGGGTGATATACCATTCTAACTTGTGAAAGTGTCACGGGAAATAGGGGCAGCATCCATCTCATGGGACCCTTGGAAGCAACTGTTAGGACAAAGTGGTTTCCAAGGGAGTGACATCATTCAGTTCCTGAAGGAAGTGACCTCAACTCACTTCCTTGGTGATGGAACTCTCTGAACTTGGGATACAAGAAGCCAGGCACCCAGAGCCAGTCCCAGTCCAACTCTCAGTGGTCAAACTTGTTTGGATTTTCCAAGGACAGAGACAGTCTTTCTTGGTACCTACTGATGTGAGGATGGCCAAATGCCAGGAAGGTCTGAAGAGGGGCCTTTCCTGAGAAAGAAGGTAATGGCTCACCACTGTCTCCTGACAGCTTCATAAAGTTGGACACGGAGACCAGATCTGAGACAGGACAGCCCATTATGTGGGAATATATTAAGGCCCACCAGTCAAAGGACACTCCGTATTTTCACAGACCTACTTGGGGGTCTGTGTGCGTGTGGGTGTGGGTTTTTGGTTTTGTCTCATGTTCTGAGTATAGGTAGGAAAGTTATTTGGTTTGGTTTGGTGTGAATTGTTTCTAGTAAGTCTTTTGACAAGGCGAGTGTTTCTATGTCTGTGTATCCCACTGTGTCCGTGGTTGTAGACATTAGAAAAAAGAGCGCATCAATACATATGTCCTGTCTAGTAGAAATCTTTCCAGGATTTATCCTGCCCTATTTATGAATGGGCTGCGGCTTGCCTAATGGATGGGCCACTCCTAATATCTACATAAGTTGCTGTTTTCTTTCTGAATTCTGGCCAATCTCCAGAATAGGCTCATGGTTTTGTGTCCAAGATATGTACCACCTCCAAGCTCTGTGACACGGCTATGTACCGGATAGCTGAAGGGAATGGTGAGCATCTCAGAAAACTCATATATCAGTGTGACCAGGAAAGTCTCAGTAGACAAACTCTGCTTTGGGCCTTTTGCTTACCTATTGTACTGTTGCCCTGAATGTCAGGAAGGTCTTTGCTTCAGGCCACCCCTTTGTAAAGACTGAAGAGTTTTCAAATGGAAATGTATGGGCATCAGCTGTGGCTCTTTGCTTAATTGCTTTAGAAAGGGATGTGTCTGAATCAGCTTCTTGGCCCTGTGTGAGGTTGTGGCTTAGATTCTCAGCACCTGATGGATCTAAAAAAATTCCATGTGTGCATCTAAAACCAAAATAGCCAAAAGAGCAGTCATTGTGGATGAAGTCTCTCGCCTTGTTCTGTAAGGTTCCTGACCTCCATCTTTGAGAATAGGGATCCTTTTGTCAAATGAGTTCTTCAAATCACTGCAGAGGCTAGGCCATAGGTTCTTGGGTTTTCTCATGACTCCAATTAACAAAAAGAATCTAAACCCCACAGTCATTAGGCCACAAAATGGAGAATCAGAGCAGTATTAATGGCAAGCCTCTTTGATCACACCTGGTTCACATGTAGAGTGTACCTGCCACACTGACTTTAGGCAAATGGGGGCAAGGGACCTTATTTTGGATACTGTCTTCGTCTGTGGCCCTCATGGAAACCTACAGCCTGAGGTTATGATGAGTGTCTATATGAAAGACGATGAGGGCCATGTGGAAGTGTTTTGGTTTTTATTGTGGTCATTTTTGTGGCCGTTGGAAGAGATGACTGGGTCCACCTGGGCTTGAACACTGCTGTGATTCCCCTTAGAGACTGAGTTCTGGAACTAACCTCAAAGAAGTATTGCCATGTATTGTGTTGGGATTTTAGGAGGCCACGCATGAGAGTTGCCCTTGGAAACTGAGATCTAGGCCCAGGGTAGCTTTTCACAGAGCACTGGGAATCTCAGGTAGGACAGCACACGATTTTATTCTTAAAGAATTGGCAGCCATAGTTGCAAGTCAAAACACACAGGGACCACACATTGTAGACCTCAAACGCCTGGCTTAATGTGACCTTTTAGCCTGTCTTTGGGAAGCCTTGCCTGTTAGAATTCTCCTGAGCTTTCATTGAAATGAGCTTCCTCTCCATTTAATGGTTCCTGAATGAATTGAAACCTACAGTGCCTCAAACTTCATCCTTGAAAAATGGATAGATAAATACCATTGAATTTTTGAAATTCTCATGACCAGGTGTCACTGGAGAACCTTTGGATGTCCTATAGATAATCATGAGTGTACCAGACAGTGCCTTGATTGACTGGGTTTCATGAAAATGGTGTAGAACAGAGATGCCAGTAATTTGGAGCCTGCTGAGTGGTCGGCCTAGAACAGTGGTGTGCAGGTGTTTGTTAAAACATCTGTGGTATGGTGATGTGGATTTGCCATTGGCTTCCAAATGGTTTGTGACTGACATGGTGCAGCCCCGATACCCTTGGATGTAAAGGCATCTTGTTATATGGAGAGGTTTCAGGGGAATGTTTAGAATCAGACTGCTATAGTCAAGAGGGCAAGCTATGTGGGATAGAAGCCTGGTTGGTGCACTCTCCTGCAGATCCTTAACCACCACACGTGACAGAACTTCCTCCAGCACTCTGTTCCAGTTGACCTCCTCGTATTTTGTGAAGCAAATACCAAACTCCCAGTGCAGCTGCAAGAAACACCACAAAAAGTAGAGAAAGACCAAATGGCTTCACAGTCCACACTGGGAGACACTTAGCCCCGAAATGGCAACAGTTTACCTACAAAGAGAGAATTCAGCCCTGCTGCATCATGTTCATTGGAAAAAAAGAAACCATGTGCTCTAGGTAACATAGATGCAAACACAGCTTTGATGGTCTCACTACAAAGGAAGCAAAAGCTCCTAACAACAACATATATTTCAAGTGCCCAACCTCAGAGGCAGTTTCTCAAGAAGTCATTAGGCCAACAAAGCTCCATGTTTGTGGAGTTTTCACCATGTACCTTACTTTTGGAAACACCTCTACCACCTCCAAGGTTGTTAACTCGTGAGCATTTTTCATTCCAGATGTGTATTCAGAGATTTTCTAACTCTTCTCCTGTTATTGTGTCTTACTTGGGGTGAAGGTAATGTCAAGTCATTGTTCTGAATGAGAGTGGGAAGACTTTTGGGTAGCACATATTTGAATACACATTGGATTTATTTTCCAATTTTCCATTTGAAATACTGAATCCCTGACTGTCAGAGGTAGAAGGAATTCTCCTTCAAAGAATAGCCAGACACTTACAAGAAACAGCCACCAGGAGACATCCTGTCTGGGAGACATCCTGTAGCCATCTGTCTCCCTGAGACATCCTGCGGCCATTTGTCTTCCTGAAACTTCCTGAGGTTATCTCACCTTGTGAAGACATCTAGAAATAAGAGAGATTTCCCACATCCATCATATAAATACCCCTGTGTGAACAATAAAAATTTGCAGCTTGATCAGAACTCCTGTCTTGCTGTCATCTCTCATGTCTCTTGTCCCTTTATTCCTCCCTATCTAGGTTCGCTGCCCACGTTGATGTGTCCTGCCGGCCAGGACATCTGGCGCCCACCGACTGGGTCTCGAGCCTTTGACTGAGGGGGACCCCGACCTCCTGGAAGACTTTGTCAAGCGGAGCTCGCGATCACAGCAGAAGACACCACCGAGAAACAGATCCAGGAGGAGGGTGGGGATGACGCACGGTGAGTGACCCACCATGGGACAAGCAGTTTCGTCACATGATTTGTTTTTGTCAGCCCTCAAAGAGTCCTTCAAGACATGGGGGTGCGTGTTAAGAAAAAAGACTTAAATTTTTTCTTTTCACACAAAAGAGAACTGTGTCCATGGTTTCCCCTTGAAAGGATCATTGATGATAAAAGATGGCTTAGAGTAGGAGACTGTATAAAAGATTATTATGAATCCTTTGCCCAGAAAATGTGCCTGTTCCCACCTTTTCTTACTGGAACTTAATTAATGAAATTCTTAAAAGTTCACCCTTTGACAATGGTAACTTAAAACTTGTCAGGTTTGGGGAAGAGACTATGCAACTACCTCTCATACCCCCTCAGCATGCCCCTCAGTTAGTATAGACATAGACCCTTCTCAGGCTCCCCAGGACCGTGGGACCCTTCCTGATCCCCCTAAAAATACCACCCTAATGAATAAGGCTCCAATAGTTACCAACTGCCTTTATCCAGTTTTAAATCCCGGAGACACATTGACCCCTGTGGAGGAGGCTACCTGGGAGAAGGAAGCAGCTCGCTACCATTCAGAAGACCCTCCACCTCTCAGGACCCTGCCACAGCCTATAGGACTTACATATCCACCTCCCTCCTATATCCCTCATGCCTTTTGTGCTCCGGCCCTTCAGGGGCCAACACCACCCCCCAGATATTTTTTTCCCACTTCCCTTTCCTAACCTGGCTCCATTGGGAGCATCCTTCCAATATAGAAGGGAAAAGATCCAACCTTTAAAAGAATTAAGATCCCTTCAATCTGAGCTATGTTCATTAGCCTTAGGTACCGAGTCAGCGCAACTGTCCCACAGCGGTCTAATACAAAGGCGAAGCCACTCCATCGGCCTGTGCTCGCATTCCCAGTCACCACCAGTCAGATAGATAAGCCTGCCCAGGCTGAGGTCAAAGACTTAGACGAGGATCAAGAGGAGGAAGTGAGGAAGTGAATCAAGATCAAGACTCAGAGGATGAGGAGTTCACCCCTAGACAGGAAGGAACCCAGAGTCTACAAAAAATTAAGCCTGCATTTTCTTGAAAAACTTAAAAAGGCTTGTGCTCACTATGGCCCCACTGCACGCTACATGTTGCCTTTATTAGAAATCCACAGCACACAATGGCTTACTCCCAATTATTGGAAATTTTTAGACCAAGCTACCCTCAGTGCCGGAGACTTCCTGTTATGGAATGCAGATTTCAAAGAGCACTGTCGGGAAACTGCTCAAAAAATTTTAACTAAGGCCTCCTCTAAATCCGGGACTTATGTTAAGCTAGTGGGCAATGAGCCTTTTGACACTAAAACTAAACAGGCACATTTCCCTGCTGGACTTTAGACGCAGATTCAGATGGCTGCCTTATATGCTTGGAGACACCTCCCTCAAAAGCCCTTGGTTACCACTTCCCTGGCAAAAATTTGACAAGGGCCCGGAGAGCCTTATAGCTACTTTGTTACCTGGCTTAACCTAGCTGCGGAATGCTTGCTTGGACCAAGCGAAAGCGAAAGCACCTTTGTAAAACATCTTGCCTTTGAAAACTCCAACCCGGCATGTCAGGATGTTTTTTGACCACATAAGGATAAAGGAAAACTTTCTGCCTTTATTAGACTCTGTGCAGGGGTGGGTGCAGCCCATGCCATGGATCTTGCCCTAGGTGCCACCTTTACCAAGACCTTTCACAGTCCTCGCTCAAATACTTGCTTTACTTGTAAACAACCTGGCCATTTTGCACGCAAGTGTCTGACAGGCAAACAAAGCCTAGGAATAGTGCCTCCTCAAACTGGGGCTAAACCGCCCCAAGCTACCCTTTGCCCTAGATGTGGTAAAGGTCATCACTGGGCCAGTGAGTGTAGATCTAAGACAAATGCCCTCATACAGCCTATTTCTTTCCTCTTCTTGGGAAACTCCCTGCAGGGCCAGCCCCTGGCCATGACATCTCCCAGGACAAACCCAGGGGCAATAAAATTTGTTCCCTCCCAAACTCCCAACCTACCTCAAAATCCTTCTCCAAAATTGCCTCCCTCAAACTAGCCACCCCTGGCAGTGCAGGATTGGACTTCTGTGCCTCCACCGATACTATATTAGACTCAATGCAAGGGCCCCAGATAATACCCACTGGAATTATGGGTCCCCCTCCATCTCATATGTGTGCCTTTATTCTTAGAAGAGTCTCTACTAACTTACAAGGTGTTCAGGTCTTCCCTGGCATTAATGATAATGATTTCACTGAAGAAATAAAAATACTGGCCACAGCTATTAATGGAGTTGTGGCCATCCCGGCAGGAACAAGACTTGCACAATTAATACTCCTTCCCTTTTATCCAGGAGGCTCTTCCACCGCCCAAACCTACTGAGGGGGACTGAATCCTTGGGATCCTCTGATGTATAGTGGGTTCAACCCATTTCTCACAATAGACCCACCATATCCTTACTTATTGAAGGAAAGGAATTCCAAGGAATTCTAGGTACTGGAGCTGTTGCCACAATTATTTCTCCAAAATACTGGCCATCAGCTTGGCCCCTCACCCCATCCTTGACTGACCTTAAAGGGATAGGGCAATCAAAAAATCCTCTGGTCAGCTCTAGGGTTCTTCACTGGACTGATAAAGAGGGTAATAAAGGAATGGTGACTACTTTCGTTGTTCCTGACCTCCCTGTTAAGCTATGGGGCCGAGATATTTTGAGTCAAATGGAAGTTATTCTTGCCAATCCCAATTCCATAGTGACTCATCAAATGCTTCATATGAATTCTGTCCCTGGTACAAGCCTTGGGAGACTGAGACAAGGACTGGTTGAGCCTATACAACCCATACAAAAAACAAATACATAGGGACTTGGGTATTTGGATTTTTAGCCTCGGTCCCTGACTCTCCTGTACCCCATGTAGATAAAATTAATTGGGAGACTCAGACTCTTGTGTGGGTGGATCAGTGGCCCCTTACCCAAGAAAATTTGGAGGCTGCCTCCATGTTAGTGCAGGAAGCGCTGGCAGCCGGCCATGTAGAGCCCTCAACCTCACCATCGAATACTCCTATTTTTGTTATCAAGTAAAAATTAGGCAAGTGGTGCCTTTTACAATATTTGTGTGCCATTAATAAAGTTATGCACCCGGTGGGAGCACTACAGCCAGGCATTCACACACCAGTGGCTATTTCCAAAAACTATTGTAAAATGGTTATTGACTTAAAAGATTGTTTTTTTACCATTCCTTTACATCCTGAGGATAGACCCTATTTTGCCTTTAGTCTCCCTTGCATTAATTTTCAGGGCCCTATGCAGAGATTTCAGTGGAAGGTTCTTCCCCAAGGTATGGCCAACAGCCCTAGTCTTTGCCAAAAATACGTTGCTCAAGCAGTACACCTTGTGAGAGAGTGATGGCCACAAATTTATATTTTACATTATATGGATGATTTGTTAATTGCTGCACCTAATACACATGACCATAATAATTGTTACTTGGACCTTTACAAAATCCTCACTAGCTTGGGACTACAGATAGCTCCTGATAAGGTTCAAACACAGGACCATTATAGCTATTTGGGCCTTAAACTTCAAGATAATCAGATCCAAATTCCTAAGATACAACTACGGTTGGACCATCTTCACATCCTTAATGATTTTCAAAAATTACTGGGGGATATTCAATGCCTAAGAATATATTTAAAATTACCCACTTGTGTACATTTTCCCCTTAATGATATTTTGAGAGGTGATTCTCACCCCTCCTTCCTTCAAAAGCTTACTCCTGAGGCATGGCAGGCATTAAATCAAGTCACAGAAGCCATTGCCCAAAAGTTTGTTACACAAAATTCTTATAGCCTTCCTCTGGTTCTGGTTATTTTACACACTCCTCATACACCCACAGGAATATTTCGGCAGTGAAATACACATTTTAAAATAAAGGCTACCCCTTGCTTTGGGTCCATTTACCCACCACATTCTCCAAGTTTATTACTGTTTATCTTGCTCAGGTAGCTTCTATTGTTTTTAAAGGTCGTTTGCTAACTCGACAACATTTTGGCAAAGACCCTGATAATATTTTAATTCCATTTACTAAGGACCAAAACCAATTTTTACTACAGACAGAGGATGAATGAGTTATTGTCCTATCAGGCTTTTTGGGAACAATAGATAACCACCTCCCCAAAGACCCCCTTTTACATTTTGTCCAGTTACATCCATTTATTTTTCCCAAAATTACTCAAAAGGCTCCCATTGCTCAATCCCTTACTGTCTTTACAGACGGTTCCAGTAATGGCCGACCATTCTTTGTTGTCAATAACCAGCCTGCCACCTTTGATACTGTCTATCATTCAGCACAGTTTGTGGAATTGTTTGCCATAACACAAGGTTTTAAAACATTTTTTGATAATCCTGTAAATATTTATACATACAGTGCCTGCATTGCTCATTCTGTGCCCCTGCAGGAGATTTCACCCACCATTAAGCCTTCTTCCAATGTGGGCTTTCTGTTTCACCAGCTTCAGCAGCTAATTCAGGCCAGACAACACCCATTTTTCTTAGGACACATCAGGGAACACTCTGGTCTTCCCAGCCCTCTAACACAAGGTAATGCCAAAGCTGATGCAGCAACTCGTTTCATCTTTCCAATTTTTGATGGCTCCATTCAAAAGGCCACGGAGTTACACAATCTTCACCATCTAAATTCTCAGAGCCTTCGATAACTATGTAAAATTACCAGGCAACAGGCACGAGAAATAGTAAAAGCTTGCCCTGGTTTCCCTGTCTTCCTCCCCATTCAACACTTGGGAGTTAACCCCAGAGGATTACTGTCCAATCAGTTTTGGCAAATGGATGTTACTCATTTTTCTGAATTTGGAAAAACCAAATATATACACGTTTCTATAGATACCTTCAGTGGCTTTATTTCTGCATCACCACATTCTGGAGAGGCTATCAAAGATGTCCTTTCTCATCTTGTTTCAGCCTTTTCCGTAATGGGTAAAAAAATACATATTAAAAAAAATAATTGTCCTGCATATACCAGTGCCGAGTTTAAACAGTTTTGTGGTACCTTGCACCGTACCTTAAAGACTTGGCTAACCCGCTTGAAGGCTTCTGCACTTGCATTTACCACTCCCAGGCATCGCCTTAATTATGCATTATTTGCCCTTATTTTTCTTTCCCTAGACAATGAAGGCCATTCGGCCGCAGACTGACACTGGCATCTCTCGTCCAATTCTGTTCGCCCACCTGTTATGTGGCGCAATCCCCTTACAAATAAATGGAAAGGCCCAGATCCTGTCCTCCTCTGGGGACGAGGCTCAGCTTGTGTTTTGGACCAAGAGCAAGCAGCCCCTAGATGGTTACCAGAACACCTGGTTAAACAGGATAATGACTTACCTCAACATAGGGACGGAGGTCCTCCCCTTGAGGACAAATTTTCCTCTTTTTTGGATGCAGCCAACAATCTGTGTGAGCATCCTGCTTAAGGCACTTCTGCTGAACAGGTTTGTAAACGGAGGCCTTGGCCCTCCACCTTCCAACATCATGGAGTACATTTTTGGCTCTCCCTGTGAATGCAACGGAGGATCTTGGACTCAGGCTCCCACTAGTTGGACCCAGACTGCTGACTGCGTGACTAATGTGGCTTACCTCCGTGCTGAGGTTGACCATAAGCTCGGAGTAGTTCATCAGCCTAAATGTGTATGTGTTAACAAGTCAAAGATTATTCCCCCTAGTACAAGTAAAGCTCTCCAAAATTGTTCTGAAACTTGAACGCATACCCAAGCGATGCATGTCTCTTCTTATGCGTCGGCCTCAATTTGTGTTAACAAGCAGGGAGAACAATTTTTTGAAGGCTCCACAACTAAAACTCATGCAGCAGGGGAGACCACTATTCATTATACTCCCGTTCTTTTTGACCGGGGGCGAGATGGCAAATACACCAAGCTACAGTCACCTGGGTGCCAAGGCCCTGTCGGTAAGCCCTCCTGCTGCCCCATTAAGGCACCTACAGGGGTCTCTGATTGTGGAGGATTCACTGATGCTGTCAAGCATCCTCAGATAATCAAACTTTTGAAACCCAAAATCCCTGAGCTCACATATCATCCCTTAATATAGCCTAAATCCCAGCTCCCAGGTTTAGATACCAATACATTAGATATTTTGGAAACTACCTTCTCCTTCCTTAATAATTCCAAGCCCACCCTTGCTGGTGATTGCTGGCTCTCCATGACAACAGGGGCTATCATGCCTATGGCAGTTCCTATTAATTCTATTATAGACGATGATAATACATGCCAACCCAGATTTCCTTTTAAAGTACAGCCTATAGGCACTTTTACAATATGTCTTTTAGGCGCGATGCAGAATAATACGTATGATACTGATGTTGGAGTTACTTCCTTTGGAAATTGCTCAACAGTACAAAACTATTCCTCACCCCCCCATCTTTGTTCCCCCCCAATGGCACAGTTTTTATGTGTGGAGGAAACTCAGCCTTCCCCAGGCTTCCAGCAAATTGGACCGTTGGCTGTGTTCTTGCCTTATTACTCCCTCATAAAACTATTTTCCTAGGAGACGAAACTCTATGTATTCCTAGTCTAGATACCTTAGTGAAAAGACACAGGCGGGCAATACAGGCCTTACAACTCCTTGCCAGCCTTGGAGTAACAGCTGCTGTGGGCACAGGTACAGCTTGCTTAGTCAGGCTATACACTCTTACCTCGCCTGTCTCAACAACTTATAAATGATGTACAAACTCTATCAGGAACTATTAAAATTTGCAGGACCTAGTAGACTCCCTGGCAGAAGTGTTTCTTCAAAATAGACGAGGCTTAGATTTGCTGACAGCTAACCAGGGAGGTATTTGCTTGGCCTTAGGGGAACGATACTGCTTTTATGCCAATAAATCAGGCATAGTGTGCTCTAAAATTAAGCAGCTTCAAGAAGATCTAGAAAAGAGACAAAGGGAACTTTTTGAAAATCCCCTCTGGACAGGTTTTAATGGATTTCGATCGTACCTTCTACCCCTATTAGGCCCTTTGTTGGGTTTACTTTTAATGGTGTCCATAGGACCCTGCATTATAAGAAGGCTGATACACTTTATTAAAGAACAGATTAATATTTTGGCCTCTAAGCCCATACAGGTCCACTATCATCGTCTGGAGATGGAAGACCATGCTGCCAACATTTAAAAGGATGTTCTACCCTTCTCACAGGCTTATTTCTTAAGTTTACATCCCCACAGATCTCTTTTTCTTACATAAAACTATAAGTAACAGCTCTGACCAACCATCGTCTGCCATTGCCATAAGGATTCGTCCTCCATGGGCCCCTCCGCTTGGGGGAGAATGCACTCATGGAGTGAGGATGTTAGGCCCTAATAACGGAGGGTGCAGGATGGACTGCAGGAGGATGGATCCATGGATCCCAAAACACAAGACCTCTTAGTGACACGCTCTGGTGCATGGCGGTCAGCATGCTTCCCCCTCAAAGCCGTCTCCTCCAAAAACATGCCAAGGCCACCAAGAAATCTCCTAGTAAACATGCTCTCTCAGATCAGGAGATATTCTAAGGCCTCCTTGAGAAACAGAGCCTCTATCACCCCCTAAAACATTGGCCAGTAAGGTATGGTCATATATTTTATATAAAAAAAGGGGGAGAGGTCAGGGGCTAGAAGGAAGTTCTCCTTCAAGGAATAGCCTGACACTGACAAGAAGCAGCCCCCTTGGAGATATCCTGCCTGGGAGACATCCCGCAGCCATATATCTCCCTGAGACATCCTGCGGCCATCTGTCTTCCTGAAACATCCTGAGGTTATCTCACTTTCTGAAGACATCCAGAAACTGCCAATAAGAGAGCTTTCCCATCTGCAGCATATGAATTCGAATGTGAGAACAATAAAAGTTTGCAGCATGATCAGAACTCCTATCTTGCTGTCATCTCTCGTGTCTCTTGTCCCTTGATTCTTCCCCAACTAGGTTCGTTACCCACGTTGATATGTCTGGCCGACCGGGACAACTGACACTAACCCATACCCTACTAGACTCTGACTACTAATCCTAATATGATGGACCCAAACAGAATAGAAATACAAGCAGTTCGGAGGAGGCATTGTGTATAGTTGGACTTGCCTTTTGCATTATATAGGGTACGTGTAATAAATCTAGTTAATTTTTTATTGAAATAGTTCTCCATGTGTTTTTAAAGTTAACAAACATGTGAATTCCTGTCTCCATTTCTCTGTAGCCTATTCAGCACATGTATTTTTATCTGCACATATTGAATTCTACTTGGAATCACACGTACATTCTTGTGAGGAGGCTGACTTGGCAGATACAAATTGTGAGAGGAGAACACTCTTCATAAACGCTGTTGGAACTGAAAATTCAACCTTGGGTGAGCTTCCTAGTAGATCAACATTATACATAAATCCATGTTCAGTAAAATAAATATTTTTGCATATATGGATGATATATATTTCATGATGAATTTCGTTTGGCATATATATTGCTACTTTTTTTTGTCTGTGTGTGTTTTGTGTATATATATATATACACTCTCCAGATTTTTCAAAATATGAAATATATGTGTCTTATATACACTCCCTAAATTCATTCATGTTCATGTATGTGAATTTATAATCAACTTTTAACAAGATAATTCTCAGAAATATACATCCACCTGAAATACTTATTTGTTTCCTAGTACTAAAAAGTAACTTAAGTGAATGGTGCATACAATCCTAATATTTCTACAGTGACTGACACAGTTTAACATCAATGCAAGTAGATTTCTATTGGACATGATGTGTATTTTGAAGTTCATTTTATTCAACACTGGTATATTAAATTTTCTTCCGTTTATTCACATCATAGGATAAATATTTCATCCACAAGTTCAAAAATTTATGGCCATTTAATTCACTTTCAATCATTTCCGGCTTCAGAACACATGTATTCCTCCTGGTTTCCTGAATGGTCTTTTCATGACAGATCTTTCCAAACACATTCATTTCGATTTCCATATCATTTTGAAGCAAAACTCACACATTGTTCATGATGTACCATAACTCTAATATTACCATTACATGTGTAACTGGTTGGAATGAATGATTGTATATCAATATAAGATTCCCTGTATATTTTCTGATATCAATTCAATCCATTATTTAAAGTTTGAACCACTTATATTATTTATTCACAGTATTGCCTATTCATGCATTATCTCTATATTTATAGACACAGGGTACATATATTTGCATCCCCAATACTAATTTATTCATCTTCAAAATGTAGCACCCAGAAATGTTGGAAGAAATACTCATGTCACCTGTTCTACATATACATTTTATCACAGTAATATTCTGGACACAAATAGAAAATGTCACACTTATGATTGTACCAAAGCCTAAATTGAAGTGAGCATGCATTACTAAAAAAATCCATGTCCAGGTTGCCTAATGCTCTCAAATGTCAATCCTATTGGTGACTACATATTTGTTTCTTCCTAAGATTATATATTCAAACTCAACCATGTTGAAAATGTCTAATCCTATCACTCACTTTATACTTTGCCTGATTTCCTACTGTCTCTATTGATATCTGCTTCCCTACATAGTATCGCTGATCATTATTGTGACTGACTCTTCACATGTGCTGACATTTACTTTCAATCTCTACCCGAAAGCCTATTGCTAAAGAACTTCTGTTCCCACTCCTATACTCACTCTTCTTACTAAACCTACGGACTTATGTCCTAATCCTACTGACTATCCATTTTTGACTGGATGTTCTCTTCGACATTCAATTATCCAAGGTACAAGGTCCTATGCCATTGTATATTGATTCATCTGAGACAACTGTGCAGAACATAATTCAAAACGAAGTATCCCACTCAAGGGCCTGATGCCTTTCTGGGCTTCAAATCTTACCTAGATTTCTGTTTTCAAACTTATATTTCACCTGTATATTCTTGTAAATATCGCAGGTTTCCAATACCATTAATCAACTCGCAGAATGAATCCTAACCCAAATAGAACCTGTTATTAACCCTAACCATACACTGTTCCCTCAATCTCACTTTACAGAAGAGCAGACACAGAGTTCGTCTTACAATAAAGGAATGTAGGGGATCTTCCACCTGCTGAGAACCTCAAAGGTCCATGCAGAAATGATCCCTGGATATGATGTAGGCAGCTATTGAGGAACTAAGAGAGCAAAAGTCATCTTCCATGGCAAAAACCCTGGTCAGATTGAAGGGATGTGTCTGAATCAGCCTTTCTCTTCTTAATGTAAAAATGGACCAAACCAGGCCTGTGTGGAGAGCTGTTCCTGGGTGCCTATGGTTGATATACCATTCTAACTTGTGACAGTGTCACAGGAAGTAGGGGCAGTCTCCATCTCATGGGACTCTTGGAAGCAACTGTTAGGACAAAGTGGTTGTCACGGCAGTGACCTCATTCAGTTGCTGAAGGAATTGACCTATGTAACTTCCTTGTTCATGGAACTCTCTGAACGTGGTATCCAGGAAGCCAGGCACCCAGAGCCATTCCCAGTCCCAGTCCCAGTGGACTCAATTGTTTGGATTTACCAAGGACAGGTTCAGCCTTTCGTGGTACCTACTGATGTGAGGATGGCAAAATGACAGGAGAGCTATGAAGAGGGTCCTTTCCTGGAAAAGCAGGTAGTTGCTCACCACTGGCTCCTGGAAACTTCACAGAGTTGGAAAAGGAGTCAAGATCTGAGACTGTACAGGCCATTTCTGGGGAACATAGTATGGCTCACAAGTCAGAAGACACTCCATATAGTCACAGACCTACTTGGGGCAAGGAGGTACCTTTTTGAGTGTGGGTGTGAGTATGTGGTTTTGTCACATTTTCTGAGAATAGGTAAAAAAGTCGGTTTGTTTGGTTTGGGGTGGACTGTTTCTTGTTTGTCATTTGACAAGGTGAGTGTTTCTATGTCTGTGTATTTTACTGTGTCAGTGGTTGTAGACAATAGTAAAGAGAATGCATCAATGGATGTGTTGTGTCTAGTAGAAAGCTCCCAGCATTCATCCTGCCCAATTTATGAATAGAGAGTGGCTAGCCTTATCGATGTGCAACACCTATTATCTTCAAAGTTCAAGTTTTCTTCCTGAATTCTGTCATCTCTCCAGAAGAGGCTCATGGTTTTGTGTCCAAGATATGTACCACCTCCAATCTCTGTGAAATGGCCATGTACTGAATAGCTGAAGGGAATGAGAGCATCTCAGAAAACTCAGATATCCTTGTGAATAGGAAAGACTCAGTGGAGAAACCCTGCTTTGGGCCTTTTGCTTACCTATTTTTCTGTTGCCCTGAATGTCAGGAAGGTCTTTGCCTCAGGTCACACTTTGTGAAGCCTGAAGAAAATAGTTTTCAAATGGAAATGAATGGGCATCACCTGTGGCTCTTTGCTTAATTGCTTTGGAAATGGATGTGTCTGAATCAGCATCTTGGCCCTGTGTGAGGTTGTGACTTAGATTCTCAACACCAGATGGATCTAAAGAAGGATGCCATGTGTACATCCAAAACCAAAATGGCAAAAAAATCAGTTATTGTGGATGAAGCGTCTTGCCTATCTCTCTTAGTTTCCGGACATCCATCAAGTGAAAATAGGGATCCCTTGGGTCAAATTAGTACTTCAAAGCCCTGCAGTGGTGCTTGGGTTTCCTCATGTCTCCAAATCACATGAAGAATCTATACCTGACTGTCAGTAGGCCTCAAATTGGAGAAGCAGAGCAGTATTAAGAGCAGGCCTATTTGATCACTCCTGGTTCACAGGAAAGGTGTCCCGGCCACAATGACTTTAGGCAAATGAGGGGAAAAGGAGCTTATTTTGGACCCTGTTTTTAGATGTGCCCCTCATGGAAACCTCCAGCCAGAGGTTATGATGAGTGTCTATATGAAAGAATATGAGCGCTATGTGGAAGTGTTTTGGTTTTAATTGTGGTCATTTGTGTGGCGATTGGAAAAGATGACTGGGTCCACCGGGGTTTAAAGTCTGGTGTGATTCCCCTTGGAGACTGCGTAGTGGAACTGACCTCAAAAAGTATTGCCATGATTTGTGTTGGCATTTTTGAAGGCCACGCATGAGAGTCGCCCTTGGAAACTGAGATGTAGACCAAGGATGGCTTTCCACAGAACACAGGGAATCTCAGCCATGATATCATATGATTTTATTCTGAAAGCCATGGCATCCATGGTTGAGAGTCAAAACACACAAGGACCTCTCATTGTAGACCTCTATGGGCCTGGCTTCATGTAACCTTTTGCCCACTCTTTGGGAAGCCTTGCCTGTGAGATTTCTCCAGAGTTTTCATTGAAATTATCTTCCTAAACATTTAATGGTTCCTGAATGAATTGAAACCCACAGTGCCTCCGACTTCATCCTTCAAAAATGCCTAGATAAATACCATGAAATTTTTGAAATTCCCATGACCAGGTGGCACTGGAAAATCTTGGATGTCCTGTTGCTATTTTGAGTGTACCAGACAGTGCCTTGATTGACTGGGTTTTATGATAATGGTGGAGAACAGAGATGTCAGTAAGTTGGAGCCTCCTGATTAGTGGTCATAGAACAGTGTTGTGCAGGTGTGTGATAAAACTTCTGTGGTGGGGCCATGTGGATCTGACATTTACTTCCAAATGGGTTGTGACTGACATGGTGCAGCCAGCAGAACCTTGTATGTAAAGGCATCTTATTATTTGGAGAAATTTCAGGGCAATGTTCAGAATCAGGTTGCTATGGTCAAGGGGGCAGGCTCTGTGGGATAGAAGCCTGGTTGGTGCATTCTCCTGCAGACTCTGACTCACCACACGTGACAGAACTCCCTCCAGCACTGGGTCCCAGTTGAACTCCTTGTATTTCGTGAAGCAAAAACCAAAATCCCAGTGCAGCAGCAAGAAACACAACTAAAAGTGGAGGATGACCAAATGTCTTCACAGTCCACACGAGGAGACACTTAGCACCCAGTGGCCACAGTTTACCTACAAAGAGAGAATTCAGCACTGCTGGCTCATGTTCATTGGAATATAAGAAACCATGTCCTCCAGGTCACATAGATGCAGACCCAGCTTTGATGGTCCCACTGGAAAGGATGCTAAAGCTCCTTAAAACAACATATATTTCAAGTGCCCAATCTCAAGGGTAGTGTCTCAAGAAGTCTTTAGGCCAGCAGAGTTGCAGGTTTTTGGAGTGTTTACCTGTTAGATCAGGACACAAGAAAAGACCACTGACTCCAATAGAAATCAAATTAAATTAAACTTATTATTTCCACTGGCCATGCTGCCTCTCCCTCCCAAAACGGCGGGAACAAGACAGCAACCCCAGCTTTCCTACAGCACAACTTTATAGCCCAGAAAGTTACACAAAATGGGGGTCAGAGATAACAGAACTCTGACAAGCATCACACTAATGGTAGTTTACATTTTTTTGCTGTAAAATGGAGCCTCAGAGAGGGTTGCTTTCTGGCCAAGGAATGCAAATATTTATGATATGTCACTAAAGTTTCAGAAAGTGTTGCTATCAGGTCAGAGAGCAAGACATGAGTCAGTTCAAGTCACTGGCAGGCATTCCAAACAGGTTCAGAATTTTCAGTAATTTATGGTAAAGCCACATTATCTTTTCATACTTTGTGGCAAGATGGCTCCCAATTTTAATAAAAGATCAGGTTGGGTCTATCATTTTCCCCTTTTCTCTGTGTCCCTTTCAAATCTTTGATAGATTGGGGGAAGAGCACTGAGGAAATTTTAATCCCTCAGGTAAAAGTCTCCAAATTTTTAAAACTCACCCAAAACCAGTCTCCCTGATTTTACCTGACTTAATTAAATACTTGTATTGATAGTCTATTTATATTTGGCTCCATTGTTGTAATAAGAGAGGTGTCACCCATTTTGGATTCTTCTGAGCTGAGAGAGGGTGACGTGAGTAGGCATGGTGTGAGGGACATGAGTTGCCTTTTAGAAGTAGTTGAGGGACATGAGTTGCCTTTTAGAAATCAGTTCGTTTTGAAGTCTGGTTAAGGAAGAACAGGTTGTAAAGTCATCTGGGGATGGGTTATTCTATGAGAGAAACAAAAACCATGAGTACTGAATAAATGTTGCAGCAGCTGGAACATGTCACTGTATAGATTTTCCCTCACCAGTCTTTAATATTCCCAGTTATCAAGACTGTAAACTTAATATTTAACTTCTAGTATTACAGTTGTCCCTCCCCATAAGATACAGTTTAATAATTTAATGTCATCTGATCTTGCAAAATCCTTTTACCAGTATGACCTCTGTGTCTAATAGAGAAACCTTTAATTCTGATACTCATTGCTGGATAATCGTACTAGCAAACACAAAACTTACCTGTGTAGGTTAGGGATATCTTTAGGCCTTAAACTGAAAGTTTCTGCCTCTGGCAGCTCTTCTTGATAGTCTCTTTTAATAAGTATAAGGCATTCCTCTCTGAGAATCCTTCTTTGTAGCCTCCAGTCTTACTTATTTTGGGAGGCTAACATAAAGTGTATACCTTAAAATATTATTATTATTATTATTATTATTATTATTATTATTATTATTTAAAATGCCCAGGAATGGCTGTATTTTGGTTTTCATTGTCTTTGCTAAGTGTTTAAGATGAAGCAGTCAAACTGACTTTTGTTTCTATCTATTGTTAACAGTTAGCTGAGCTTTCATGGGAGTCATTCCTGGGGAAACTTGAGAGCACTTTCTCAGTTCTTCTAGAGCCATTTGCGCTAGGTGGGTCCAGGTCTTGCTTGACCATGTGGCTTCCCTGGGAAGCATCAGGGATTTCTTCCTTCTCTGATGACTCTCCTCTTCATAGCAAATGCACTGATTGGCTTTCTGTTCTCCAGTGGTCTCATTAATCTCCCTGATGGGGAGTTTATGTGGCCCAGAGTTGCAAAACTCTTTAGTGAAGTCCCCTGTTCCCTGGATTCAGACTGACTCAGAGGGCAAGAGACAAATATTGGTTTTTTTGGCCCTTTTCATTTAAATTTAATTTTAAATCCTAATCTTAAACATCCATCAAATAAATTTTAACAGCCTTATATTAAGAGCACTGGGCTTTAATGTCTATAACTTTATAATTATTTCTCTTTTTATTAATTGGGATCTGTATTATTCTGTCTGTCTTGTAGGTGATAACTTACTCTCTGAAATTAACCCATGTTTTGTTCTTAAAGCAACACTTCTGTAAAACACTAACAGAGAATCTAGATCACATATAAGGAAATTACAAAATAAAATTTTTTAACAAGTGTAAAAGTACTTAGTTCGTGTAATAGCTACACTGAATTATTTTGGCTGAGTAATACATTATATCCCCTGTTTGAGATCCTAGTTATCTTGACATAAAAAAAAAGAACTTTTAACATAACTTTAAAGAAATAAAATCTGACCTACTGCTTTTGTAGTCATTCTCAAATGTAGTAAGATGGGACACAAAGCCTTATCTCAGGTACTGCAGGGCTCTTTATAAATTTTAAGTGTTTTAGTTCTAAAGCTGATCTTTATTTTTTAAATATTATTAAACTAAGTTTACATAAATTTTTTGAGGTCACATGAACATTAGCTAACACCATATAATATCACTTTTAAAACATGAATTAAAGAAATGCTGAAAGTTTTTAACCTTTATATAGATTAGGCTCGCATTAACATAAAGTACATTTAAATTGTTCTCCAATGTAAAAAGTAACATAAAACTTTGCATATCTTATTGATAACAGGTGAATAAATCCCCAATATATTTTTTACCGTACAACTTCAGAACACTAGCTTGATATAATCCTCTTTTAAAATTTTTACCTTACAGACTTGCTTACCTGTAAGATATGAGCACATTAGTAGCATCACAATTACATTGATGTTTCTACATTAACCAAGTTTAGCTTTTAAAGAAATGGCAATACAGTGCTCTAAAATAACAGTTCTAATTTAATCAGTTGTTTAATTTCTATGGTTGCTTGCTCTAAGAAAAATAAAACTTAATAAACACAATGCTATGGGTAAACTTATGTTTTAAGAAATTTTTGTCTCTTTAACACATGATTGATTTTTACTATCCTTTACAGACTTTAGTCAAACTTATACAGACGTTAGGAAGTCAATCAGATATCTAACAAAAGTACTCATGAATGAGTAATCCCATATCAAATTTACTTTACTTATTTATCAAAATATTAGATAAATATATTGAAGAGTGTAAACCATTTTTATGTTGAAGGAAAAGTTCTAGAACCAAGGCATATTAGACATTTTGTAGATATTAATATTTTATTAGATTTTTGAATACCTAGAAAAACTTGAAAGCTTAAATTTAAAGACATTTATTTTTATCTGTTTATCCAATTTAATTGAACCATTTAAATCACGTGAATTAAAGATCTTTGGATCCACTTTTTAAAATTTGTTTATATGAGCGCTTTTTTTATGAGTGCTCCTTATATATGTTAATTTGTGTATCATATATATGATATATGGACATATGTATATATAGACATACAACACATAACAAAATTGAGCACACATAATAATAGTAAAGGCCTTTTAGCTTTTCGCAGGTGAAATCTCCATTGCAATGTTTCAAAAATTCCAAAATTGGTCAAAGATAGTACTGATCAGAAAAACATTAACCTAGGTCTGTATGATCAAAATCATTAGTTCAAAAAAATAAAGTATCTAAGGAAAAAAATAAGAGTCCTAGAAAAAATGACTGGCCAGTAATTAGTAAATACCATACAAATTACCTTTTTTTTTCTTAGGCCTCCGATCAGTCTCCTACTAATCTTGCAGGCTTCTTTCATTTGCCTTTCAAAATAAGTCATGGCTGAGGTCTGGAAGGAGGAGAAAAAAATGCTATTCTGAGCAGACACCTCAGGCCTAAGGCATTTTAACCATTATTGTCAGGTTCGGATGTTGAAAATTATGGTACAAGTTTAAGATACAATTCACAAAATTTTATATCTTTACATCTTGTTTTGTCAACAGATATCATACTATGATTTACAATCCTTGTCCAGATTAATGCTCTGGTACACAAAGTGACATTTTCCCAGGCTACCCAATTCAAAATTGGTGAAAAAAAAAAAAAGACTGAGTGATTGGGAAGTTACTTTCCAACTTGGAAGTAGAGTTCTTTAGTTTTCCATCCTTAGTATTTAAGTTCTCTGGCATGAATTATCTGAAATCATAAACTAAACAATTACCTAAACCCGACTTTTAACTGCAAGATTGTTCAATGCTTCAAAAACCCATTCAGATACCAGATTGTTACAATAAAACACCATCATTTAGACACACATTTGGCTAAGATCATTCCCCAAAAACAATTTATAATATCAACACATTATTGCACATGTCTTAAAGGGCCAGAAACAAAGACACAAGACAGACAGAAAGGAGGTCCAGACTGTGGCTGTCAGACAGAACCCTTTAAACCACAGCAGATAAGAGAAAAATCTCCTACACCAGTGGCACCATAGATGTCCACAGGGGGGGACAAGATGTTTTAAAAGATGGGCAACCTGAAATGTACAATCAAGGGTCTCCATGGTGACTTAGTGCAATTAGTGTCCTCCTTTTCTTTTTCTCTTTTTTAAGAAGACAGAGGTGGCATAATCCTTACAGTGCAGGGAAGAAAAGAGGAAATTCCCTGAAGCAAAGGGCTTTGGCAGCTGCTGGTAGTCCCTCAGTCCCTCCTTTTACTTACAGGATCAGCTCCTCTGGTTTGGATCCACCCCAAGCATGCTACATTTACTAACATTTAAGTAGTCAGTTCTAAAAAAGTTCCGGGACTAAGGGGGGGGGGGATGTAGCAAAATTTGTAACTTAAAGTTCGGCTCCTGACCTTGAAGCCAATTAATGCCAATTTAATAATGAGGACAAGGTTTTTAGAAAAAGAAAAGCGGGGGGGTTATTGCTTTGGTAACAAAAGAGAAACACAGGGGACTCTGCCCAAATGTTGTGACTCTCTTGATCTGGAGGGACAAGTGGTTTTAATGGAGGTTCACTTTTTAACCTCGGAGATACTCAGTTCTTAGGTCCACAGCAGGCATTGCCCTCTTCAGTGGGTGTGCTCCAGGAACCCAGCTAGGGGCTTCTCTCATCCTGCTTAACAAAGGGGGGTAAAGTTCATCGCAGTTCCTTAAAACACAGTCCAAAGGGATGTCAGTTTTACTTGCTTTGTTACCCATTTTCACGTCCAATATAGTTAAGATTTTGCCACAGAAATCACAGAACAAAACACATAAAACAAACAAGAAAAACATAGAACACAGAACAAAACACAAAAAACAGAAACCTGGACTCGAAACAGAAAAACAGAGGAGCAATGCAACGTCTTGCTAAAGCTCCGAAGTAGGACCGCGTGCATGCCAGTCAGCACCTCTCTACCATTCCAGAGGAATTCCCTACAGAACAGAACAGAGGACAGAATGATTCTCATTACTGCCCCGAAAAGGAGTATATGTGAGCCTCCCCAGGACACCTCTGTGTCTTCAGAACAGATCTCCCTTTAACGGATATACGATGTTATAAAGGCACCACTTAATTATTGAGGCCTCCTCCACCAAGTGCTTGCTAATAGTTTTAGTGCCGTGGTTCACCGCAGTGCTCCTGGGACCGAACGCTCACTCAAAGGCCTTGGAACAACTCAAGATGTGTACCCCCTAGAGTGGCTCTCCAGCCCGGAGCCCTGGAGGGAAGGCCAGATTCAGAATTTCCAACAGTCTGGTCTTGTGATCTGGTCGGCAGGGTCATCTTGCTGGGAAACTCAAAAAGGTGAGATGAGGACGCAAAAAAAGAACACTGACTCCAACTAAAATCAAATTGAGGCAAGCTTATTATGTCAACCGGCTGGGCTGCCTCTCCCTTCCAAAACGGCAGGAACAAGACAGCAACCCCGCTTTTCCTACAGCCCAGCTATATGGCCCAGAAAGTTACACAAAAGGGGTGTTACAGATAACAGAACTTTGACAAGCATCACACAAATGGTAGTTTATTTATTTATTTTTGCTGGCCCCAATATCAGAAATTATGAGGACAATTAGAGCCTCAGAGAGGGTCGTTGTCTGGCCAGGGAAGGCCAAAATTTATGATGTGTCACTAAAGTTTCAGCAAAGCCTGGATGGTGCACTTTCTTGCAGACCCTGACTCACCACACTTGACAGAATTCCCTCCAGCACTGTGTACCAGTTGAACTGTTGTATTTCAAGAAGCAAATACCAAACTCCCAGTGCAGCAGCAAGAAACACCACAAAAAGTGGAGGATGACCAATTGGCTTCACATTCCACATGGGGAGACACTAAGCCCAAGTGGCCACAGTTAACCTACAAAGAGAGACTTCAGCACTGCTGCCTCGTGTTCATTGGAAAATAAGAAACTATGTCCTCAAGGTCTCAGAAAAGCAGACCCAGCTTTGAGGGTCTCACTGCAAAGAAAACTTAACTCCTGACAACAACATATATTTCAAGTGCACAACCTGAGTGGCAGTTTCTCAAAAAGTTTTAGGCTGGCAGAGCTCCATGTTTGTGGAGTGTGTACCCTGTCCTTACTTTTAGAAACTCCTATACCACCTCCAAGTTTGTGCACTCATGAGCATTTTCCATTCCAGAAATGTAATCACAGATTTTTTAACTCTTCTTCTCTAAATGTGTCTAACTTGGGGCGAAGGTAATGTCAAGGCATTGTTCTGGATGATAGTGGGAAGATTTTTTGTAGCACATATTTGCATACATATTAGATTAATTTTCCTATTTTCCATTCGAATTTCTGAATACCTGACACTAACCCATATTCTACTAGACTCTGACTACTAATCCTACTATGATAGAGAAAAATAACCAAAACAGAATATAAATACACGCAGTTCAGAGTTGGAATTGACTTTTGCATGAGAAAGCGTAGGTGTTATAAATCTAGTCAATTTTTAATTGAAATAGTTCTCCATGTGTTTTTAAAGTTAACAAATATGTGAATTACTGACTCCCTTTCTCTAGAGCTTACTCAGCACATGTATTTTTATATGCACAAATAGAATCCTACTGGGTATCACACGTACATTCTTGTGAGTTACATGACTTGGCAGATACAAAGTGTGAGAAGACATCACTCTTCCAAAACGGTGTTGGAACTGAAAATTCAACCTGTGGGTGAGCTTCCCAGTAGAACAACACTATACATAAACCCATGTTCAGTCAAAAGAATATTTTTGAATCTTTATGATATATATTTCATGATGAATTTTGATCGGCATATATTTAGCTAGTTTTTAATATCTGGTTGTGTGTGTGTGTGTGTGTATAATAAGACACATATATGTAATATATGTGTCTTATTATACACTCCCTAAATTCATTCATATTCATATGTGTGGATTTATAATCAAAATTTCACAAGATTATTCTCACAAATATTCATCTACCTGAACTACATATTTCTTTTCTAGTACTGACAACTAACTTCAGTGAATGGTGCATTCAAATCCTAATATTTCTACAGTAACTGATCCAGTATAACATCAATGCAAGTAGATTTCTGTGGGACATGATGTGCATTTTGACGTTCATTTTTATTCAACACTGGTACATTACTATTTCTTCAGTTTATGCACATCATAGGATATGTATTTCATCCACAAGTTCACAAATTCATAGGCATTTTTTTTACTTACAATCACTTCCTACTTCAGAACACAGGTATTTCTCCATGTTTCTTCACTGGTCTTTTAATGAGACTTCTTTCCAAAGTCATTATTTTCGTTTTCCATAATCATTTTTGAACCAAAACTCACACACCCTTCATGATAAACCATAACACTAATATTTCCGTTAGTTGTATAACTGGTTGGAATCAATGATTGTATATCAATATATGATTTCCTATATAATTTCAGTTAATAATTCAATCCATTATTTAAAGTAGATCCAGTTATATTATTTATTCACAGTATGGACTATTCATGCATTATCTCTGTATTCATAAACACAGGTTACACCTCTTTGCATCCCCAACACTAATTTATACGTCTTCCAATTATTCCTCAAAAAAATGGTGGAAGAAATACTCATGTCACCTGATCTACATATACATTTTATCACAGTAATATTCTGGACAAAAAAAGCAAAGATAACACTTAAGATTCTTCCAAAGCCTAAATGGAAACTGAGCAAGGAAAACTAAAAGCATCCATGTTCATATTGCCTAATGCTATCAAATGTCAATCCAATTGGTAATTACATATTTGTTTCTTTCTAAGATTATATATTCAACCTCAACCATATTGAAAATGTCTAATCCTATCAACCACTTTATTTTTTTTAATTTTTTTTATTGTTGGTTGTTCAAAACATTACATAGTTCTTGATATATCATATTTCACACTTTGATTCAAGTGGGTTATGAACTCCCATTTTTACCCCGTTTACAAATTGCAGAATCACATCAGTTACACTTCCATTGATTTATATATTGCCATACTAGCGTCTGTTGTATTCTGCTGCCTTTCCTATCGTTTACTATCCCCCTCCCCTCCCCTCCCCTCCCCTCTTCTCTCTCTACCCCCTCTACTGCAGTTCATATCTCCCCCTTGTATTATTTTTCCCTTTCCCCTCGCTACCTCTTGTATGTAATTTTGTATAACCCTGAGGGTCTCCTTCCATTTCCATGCAATTTCCCTTCTCCCTCCCTTTCCCTCCCAACTCTTGTCCCTGTTTAATGTTAATCTTCTTCTCATGCTCTTCGTCCCTACTCTGTTCTTAGTTACTCTCCTTATATCAAAGAAGACATTTGGCATTTGTTTTTAGGGATTGGCTGGCTTCACTTAGCATAATCTGCTCTAATGCCATCCATTTCCCTCCAAATTCTATGATTTTGTCATTTCTTAATGCAGAGTAATACTCCATTGTGTATAAATGCCACATTTTTTTTATCCATTCGTCTATTGAAGGGCATCTAGGTTGGTTCCACAGTCTTGATATTGTAAATTGTGCTGCTATGAACATCGATGTAGCAGTGTCCCTGTAGCATGCTCTATTTAGGTCTTTAGGGAATAGACCGAGAAAAGGAATAGCTGGGTCAAATGGTGGTTCCATTCCCAGCTTTCCAAGAAATCTCCATACTGCTTTCCAGAGTGGCTGCACCAATTTGCAGTCCCACCAACAATGAACAAGTGTACCCTTTTCCCCACATCCTCGCCAGCACTTGTTGTTGTTTGACTTCATAATGGCTGCCAATCTTACTGGAGTGAGATGGTATCTTAGGGTGGTTTTGATTTGCATTTCTCTGACTGCTAGGGATGGTGAGCATTTTTTCATGTACTTGTTGATTGATTGTATGTCCTCCTCTGAGAAGTGTCTGTTCATGTCTTTGGCCCATTTGTTGATTGGGTTATTTGTTATCTTGTTGTCTAATTTTTTGAGTTCTTTGTATACTCTGGATATTAGGGCTCTATCTGAAGTGTGAGGAGTAAAGATTTGTTCCCAGGATGTAGGCTCCCTATTTACCTCTCTTATTGTTTCTTTTGCTGAGAAAAAAACTTTTTAGTTTGAGTAAGTCCCATTTGTTGATTCTAGTTATTAACTCTTGCGCTATGGGTGTCCTATTGAGGAATTTGGAGCCCAACCCCACAGAATGTAGATCGTAGCCGAATTTTTCTTCTATCAGACGCCGTGTCTCTGATTGATATCAAGCTCCTTGATCCATTTTGAGTTAAATTTTGTGCATGGTGAGAGAAAGGGATTCAGTTTCATTTTGTTGCATATGGATTTCCAGTTTTCCCAGCACCATTTGTTGAAGATGCTATCCTTCCTCCATTGCATGCTTTTAGCCCCTTTATCAAATATAAGATAGATGTAGTTTTGTGGATTGGTTTCTGTGTCCTCTATTCTGTACCATTGGTCCACCCGCCTGTTTTGTTACCAGTACCATGCTGTTTTTGTTACTATTGCTCTGTAGTATAGTTTGAAGTCTGGTATCACTATACCGCCTGATTCACCCTTCCTGCTTAGCATTGTTTTTGCTATTCTGGGTCTTTTATTTTTCCATATGAATTTCATGATTGCTTTCTCTATTTCTACAAGAAATGCCATTGGGATTTTGATTGGAATTGCATTAAACATGTAGAGAACTTTTGGTAATATCGTCATTTTGATGATGTTAGTTCTGCCTATCCATGAACAGGGTATATTTTTCCATCTTCTAAGATCTTCTTCTATTTCTCTCTTTAGGGTTCTGTAGTTTTCATTGTATAAGTCTTTCACCTCTTTTGTTAGGTTGATTCCTAAGTATTTTATTTTTGGGGGGGATATTGTGAATGGAGTGGTTGTCCTCATTTCCATTTCAGAGGATTTGTCGCTGATATACAGGAATGCCTTTGATTTAAACGTGTTGATTTTATATCCTGCCACTTTGCTGAATTCATTTATTAGCTCTAATAGTTTCGTTGTAGACCCTTTTGGGTCTGCTAGGTATAGAATCATGTCATCTGCAAATAGTGATAATTTAAGTTCTTCTTTTCCTATTTTTATGCCTTTAATTTCTTTCATCTCTCTAATTGCTCTGGCCAGTTTTTCGAGATATATGTTTAACAGAAGTGGTGAGAGAGGGCATCCCTGTCTTGTTCCAGATTTTAGAGGGAATGCCTTCAATTTTTCTCCATTCAGAATGATGCTAGCCTGAGGCTTAGCATAGATTGCTTTTACAATGTTGAGGTAAGTTCCTGTTATCCTTAGTTTTTCTAGCGTTTTGAACATAAAGGGATGCTGTACTTTGTCGAATGCTTTTTCTGCATCTATCGAGATGATCATATGGTTCTTATTTTTAAGTCTATTGATGTGGTGAATAACATTAATTGATTTCCGTATATTGAACCAGCCTTGCATCCCAGGGATGAATCCTACTTGATCATGGTGCACATTTTTTTTGATATGTTTTTGAATCCGATTTGCCAGAATATTATTGAGGATTTTTGCATCTAGGTTCATTAGAGATATTGGTCTGTAGTTTTCTCTCTTTGAAGTGTCTTTGTCTGGTTTAGGAATCAGGGTGATATTGGCATCGTAGAATGAATTTGGAAGTTCTCCCTCTTTTTCTATTTCCTGAAATAGCTTGAAAAGTATTGGTATTAGTTCCTCTTTAAAGGTTTTGTAAAACTCTGCTGTATACCCATCCAGTCCTGGGCTTTTCTTAGTTGGTAGTCTTTTGATGGTTTCTTCTATTTCCTCAATTGATATTGATCTGTTTAGGTTGTCTATATCGTCCTGCCTTAATCTGGGCAGGTCATATGACTTGAGAAATTTATCGATGCCTTCACTATCTTCTATTTTATTGGAGTATAAGGATTCAAAATAGTTTCTGATTATCTTCTGTATTTCTGAAATGTCTGTTGTGATATTGCCTTTTTCATCCAGTATGCTAGTAATTTGATTTCTCTCTCTTCTTCTCTTCGTTAGCATGGCTAAACGTCTGTCAATTTTATTTATTTTTTCAAAGAACCAACTTTTAGTTTTGTCAATCTTTTCAATTATTTCTTTTGTTTCAATTTCATTAATTTCAGCTCTGATTTTAATAATTTCTTGCCTTCTACTTCTTTTGCTGTTGTTTTGCTCTTCTTTTTCTAGGATTTTGAGATGGAGTGTGAGATCATTTATTTGTTGTTTTTTTCTTTTTTTAAGGAATGAACTCCAAGCAATGAATTTTCCTCTTAGAACTTCTTTTAATGTGTCCGATAGATTCCGATATGTTGTGTCTGTGTTTTCATTTATCTCTAAGAATTTTTTAAATTTCCTCCTTGATGTCTTCTATAACCCACTGATCATTTAGTAACCAATTGTTCATTCTCCAAGTGATGCATGTTTTTTCCTTCCTTCTTTTATCGTTGATTTTCAGTTTCATTCCATTATGATCAGATAAGATGCATGGTATAATCTCCACTCCTTTATATTGTCTAAGAGTTGCCCTGTGACATAATATATGATCTATTTTTGAGAAGCATCCATGTGCTGCTGAGAAAAAAGTGTAACTGCTTGATGTTGGGTGGTATATTCTATATATATCAATTAAGTCTAGGTTATTAATTGTGTTATTGAGTTCTATAGTTTCCTTTTTCAACTTTTGTTTGGAAAATCTGTCTAGTGGTGAGAGAGGTGTGTTGAAGTCTCCCATGATTATTGTATGTTGGTCTATTAGACTCTTAAACTTGAGAAGAGTTTGTTTGATGAACATAGCTGCACCATTGTTTGGGGCATATATATTTATGATAGTTATGTCTTGTTGGTGTATGGTTCCCTTGAGCAGTATGTAGTGTCCCTCTTTATCCCTTTTGATTAACTTTGGCTTGAAATCTATTTTATTTGATATGAGTATGGACACTCCTGCTTGTTTCTGAAGTCCATATGAGTGATATGATTTTTCCCAACCTTTCACCTTCAGTCTATGTATGTCTTTTCCTATCAAATGCGTCTCCTGTAGGCAGCATATTGTTGGGTCTTGTTTTGTGATCCATTCTACTAGCCTGTGTCTCTTGATTGGTGAGTTTAAGCTATTAACATTTAGGGTTATTATTGAGATATGGGTTGTTCTTCCAGCCATATTTGTTTATTTATGTTACTAAACATGGTTTGTTTTCATTTTTGATTATTTTTCCCCCCTTTACTGTCCTACCTCCCAATGTTGGTTTTCATTGTTATTTTCCATTTCCTCTTCCTGTAGTGTTTTGCCGAGGATGTTTTGAAGACATGGTTTTCTAGCTGCAAATTCTTTTAACTTTTGTTTATCCTGGAAGTTTTTAATTTCATCTTCCATCCTGAAGCTTAATTTCGCTGGATACATGATTCTTGGTTGGAACCCATTTTCTTTCAGTTTTTTAAATATGTTATTCCAGGATCTTCTATCTTTCAGAGTCTGTGTTGAAAGATCAGCTGTTATCCTGATTGGTTTATCCCTAAATGTAATCTGCTTCTTTTCTCTTGTAGCTTTTAAAATTCTCTCCTTCTTCTGTATGTTGGGCATCTTCATTGTAATGTGTCTAGGTGTGGATCTCTTATGATTCTGCACATTCGGCGTCCTGTATGCTTCTAGGATTTGGATTCTGTCTCATTCTTCAAGTCTGGGAAGTTTTCTCGTATTATTTCATTGAATAGGTGGCTCATTCCTTTGGTTTGGACCTCTATACCTTTCTGTATCCCAATGACTCTTAAGTTTGGTCTCTTTATATTATCCCATATTTCTTGGATGTTCTGCTCATGGTTTCTTAACAGTTTTGCTGAGCTGTCTATGTTCTTTTCAAGTTGAAATACTTTGTCTTCATTGTCTGATGTTCTATCTTCTAAGTGTTCTTCTCTGCTGGTAGTATTCTCAATTGAGTTTTTAAGTTGGTTTATTGCTTCCTGCATTTCTAAGATTTCTGTTTTTTTGTTTTTTATTACCTCTATCTCCCTGTATAGTTGATCTTTTGCTTCTTGGATTTGTTTATGTAATACATTGTTGAAGTGGTCGAAGTGATCTTTCACTGTCTGATTTTGCTGTCTAATGTCTTCCTTGAGACTCCAGATCATCTGCAGCATGTATATCCTGAATTCTTTATCTGACATTCCATCTGCTGCAGCTATTACCTCTTCTAAAGTTGAGTTGACCTGCATTGCTTGTGGTCCTTTCTTTCCTTGTCTTTTCATATTGCTCGTGTTTCTTTCTGCTTGGTGAAACTGTTGTGTTTTTGAAATTTTCCCCCTATATATTTATATTGCTCTTGTATAGTTGAAAATTCTCCCTTGCAGGGGCGGGCGGCAGCTCTGCTCCTCCTCCAATTGGGGTGATCTGTCTACCACGCTGGCGGGCCGCTGGGACTGTTCTGCCGGTCGGTCGCAGGTCTGCCTACCTTGGAGGTGCGGGCAGCGGCTCTGCTCTGCCCCTACTCCAATTGGGGTGTCATGACTACCACGCCGGCGGGTCGCTGGGCCTGTTCCGGGCGTGGGTGGCAGCTCTGCTCTACCCCTACGCCAATTGGGGTGACGTAACTACCATGCCAGCGGGCCTCTGGGCCTGTTCCAGGTGCAGGCAGCGGCTCTGCTCTGCCCCTACTTCAGTTAGGGTGATGTGTCTGCCACGTCCGCAAAACCCTGGGCCTGTTTTGCCGGTCAGTCCCAGATCTGACTACCTTGCAGGCACGGGCGGGCGTCTCTGCTCTGCCCCTTCTCCAATTGGGTTGTCATGACTACCACGGCGGCAGGTCGCTGGGCCTGTTCTGGGCGCAGGCTCGGGGAGCGGCTCTGCTCTGCTCTGCCCCTCCCCCAAGTGGTGTGACGTGTCTACCACGCCGGCAGGCCGCTGGGCCTGTTCCGCCACTCTGTCACAGGCCTGCCTACCTTGCGGGCGCGGGTGGAGGATCTGCTTTGCCCCTACTCCAATTGGGGTGTCTTGACTACTACGCCGGCAGGTCGCTGGACCTGTTCTGGGCGCGGGTGGCGGCTCTGCTCTGTCCCTGCTCCAATTGGGTTGACGTGACTACAACGCTGTCGGGTCACTGGGCCTGCTCCGACCGTGGGCGAAGGCTCTGCTCTGCCCCTATTCCAATTGGGATGACGGGTGACGTGTCTACCCCACCAGCAGGCCGCTGGGCCTGATCGGCCGGTCGGACGCGGGTCTGCCTACCTTGCAGACTTGGGAGGCAGCTCTGCTCTGCCCCTCCTCCAATTTGTGTGACGTGTCTACCACACCAGTAGACCGCTGGGCCTGTTCCGCCGGTCGGTCGCAAGTCTGTCTACCTTGCAGGCTCGGGCGGCGGCTCTGCTTTGCCCCTACTCCAAATGGAGTGATGTGACTGCCACGCTTGCGGGCCACTGGGCCTGATCCGGGCTCGGGGACCGGCTCTGCTCTGCCCCTCCCCCAAGTGGTGTGACATGTCTACCACGCCTGCAGGCCGATGGGGCTGTTCTGCCAGTCTGTCACAGGCCTGGCTACATTGCGAACGCGGGTGGAGGATCTGCTTTCCCCCTACTCCAATTGGGGTTTCTTGACAACCACGCCGGCGGGTCACTGGGCCTGTTCCGGGCTCCAGTGGCAGCTCTGCTCCGCCCCTCTGGCCTCCACAGTATTCAGCAGGACCCGGACCGAGAAACAGTTTCTGCGGGTTCTTTATCCCTGAGCCAGAGCAGTTCCGGGATCCAGAATTCGGCCTCTCCGGACTTGGTGCATGCTCCGACAGGAGCAGGCTCCAAGTAGCAGTTTCCGCGGGTTCTATAGCCCTGGGCCAGAGCAGCTCCGGGAGCCGGAGCTCCGCCGCTCCGGGCTTGGTGCGTGTTCTGATAGGAGCAGGCTCCAAGAAGCAGTTTCCGCGTGTTATTTAGCACTAAGTCTCAGCAATTTGTCTGCGAGACGCAGACAATTGTCAGCCTGAAATTACCTGTTCTATAGCTGAAAGAGCTGCAATCAGTCGAAAACAAGGATGGTGACGTCAGCTCTCGAAGATGGTGGCCGCTGGCTTCCTCCGTGGTCTGACCGGTGTGGAGAACCGAACTGGACCGTTTCCTTCCCCCATCTCCAACCCAGAATTCAGCTCCGAGCTCAGCAAATGACTAGTTGGCAGGAGCCCGCAGAATCAGCATCGCTGTATCTCTGCGCTACCAGCCCGTCGTTTCCCAGTGCGCGCCGCAGACTCCAGCCGCGGGGAGATCTGCCGAACAAGCAGCGCTCCGTACGGACAGATCGCTCTCGTTTGAGCCCCTGAAGCTGATCCTCGTGCGATGAAAATCCTTCCACTAGGTTTTGGAGCACCCCAATTTTGCTGGAAATTCCTAACAAGATAGCTTTTAGCCATTTTAACTCGTCATTTTCCCTCACAGTGACGCAGTACACGGAGTTAATGCACTCCCTTTGCGGCCATCTTCCCCCCGATTATCTAACCTATCACTCACTTTATACTTTGCCTGATTTACTAATGTCTCTGTTGATATCTGCTTTCCGACATATTTGCCCCAGTTCATCATTGTGACTGACTCTTCACATGTGCTCACGTTTACATTCACTCTCTCCCCGAAACCCTGTTGCTAAAGAACTTTTGGTTGAAATCCTATACTCACTCATCTTTCTAAACCTACCGACTATCTTCTTAATCCTACTGACTATGCCTTTTTGACTGGATGTTCTCTTCGACATTCAATCATCCAAGGTACAAGGTCCTATGCTATTGTATATCTATTTATCTGAGACATCTGTGCAGAATATAATTGAATGCTAAGTATCCCAATCAACGGCCCAATGCCCTCTGGGCTTCAAATCATACCTAGATTTCTGTTTTCATACTTATATTTCACCTATATATTCTTGTGAATATCGCAGGTTCCCAATACCATTATGCATCCCGCAGAATGATTCCTAACCCAAATTGAACCAGGTATTAACCCTAACTATACACAGTTCCCTCAATCTAACTTTATAGAAGAGCAGGGACAGAGCTTGTCTTACAATACAGAATGTAGGGGATCTTCCACCTGCTGAGAACCTCAAAGGTCCATGCAGAAATGATCCCTGGAGATGATATAGGCAGCTCTGAAGGACCTGAGAGAGCCAAAGTCATCTTCTATGGCGAACAACCTAGTCAGGACGAAGGGACGTGTTTGAATCAGCCTCTCTCTTCTTAATGTGGAGAAGATGGACCAAACCAGACCTAGGTGGAGAGCTGATCCAGGGTGCCTATGGTTGATATACGATTCTAACTTGTGAAAGTGTCACAGGAAGTAGGGGAGCCTCCGTCTCATGGGACTCTTGGAAGCAACTGTTAGGACAAAATGGTTGCCAAGGCAGTGACCTCATTCAGTTCCTGAAGGAAGTGACCTCACCTCACTTCTTTGGTTATGGAACTGTCTGAACTTGGGATCCAGGAAGCCATGTACCCAGAGCCAGTCCCAGTAACAGTCCCTGTGGTCTCACCTGTTTGGATTTTCCAAGGACAGAGTCAGTCTTTCTTGGTACCTACTGATGTGAGCATGGCAACATGCCAGGAGAACTCTGAAGACGACCTTTCCTGAGGAAGCAGGTAGTGGCTTACCGCTGTCTCCTGACAACTTCACAGAGTTTGCCAAGGAGTCCAGACTTGAGACAGTACTGATCATTCCAGGGGAACAGTGTATGGCCCACCAATCAGATGACACTCTGGATAGTCACAGACCTACTTGTAAGAAGTAGGTGCCTTTTTGGATGTAGGTGTGAGTTTGTGGTTTTGTCTAATGTTCTGAGAATAGATAGGAAAGGCGGTTTGTTTGGTTTTGAGTGAACTGTTTCTAGTAAGTCCTTTGAAAAGGTGAGTGTTTCTATGTCTGTGTTTCCCACTGTGTCTGTGGTTGTAGACATTAGAAAAGAGAAAGCATCAATGAGGAAGGCGGGAGTGATAGCAGCTCCGTGGATCTGTGTATGAGAAGGACAGATGTAAAAGATTAATGGAAAAGGGGTTTGGGATTTTTCTAGCAAGAAAAACTTGAGCAGTAGAACAAATAGAGCAGAGGGGAAGATGGGAGTGAGTATCCCTAAAAGCCTGTGAGGGACTTTAAATTCTTAGTAACCTGTTTTCAGTGATGACAAAGCAACTTTAAAAGCCATTTTCATTACATCTTGCATAGGGGTCTGAGGGCTCTTCTCAGATGGTTTGAGCTTTGGGTTAGCTGGTAAGAAGACCTGGTGGGACCCGGTGTGGGCACCGACAGAAGAGAGGAGTGAGTGGGTGGAGGGGTGCCTCAGTACCTGCTTCCTCAGCAAGGGGGCAATGGTCTGAGATCCGAGGTTTGGGTTTTTGATCTAGTAATTGGAGGGGAGAAATCAGGTTGCTGACGTGGGAGTTACAGGAGAGTCTGGAGCAGAAAGCTGAGGGTGAGGATCTATTGGAGAAGCATAGTTCAGGATGTGAGAAAAGGAGGGAAAAGGTCTACATATAGGGGAATTTTCTTCCACCCTTTTGAGCACTTGTCAAAGTTGAAAAGGTCATGCAGAATTTTAGGGTCTAGAGACCCCTCGGGGGGTCATAAGTTTTGGTTGTCCAATTAGTAATATGGCCAATGCTGTGTACTGAATTTGGTGGGGAGTTTGGGTTCCGCCAGGTACCCTCTGTATGCTCGTATCCCATGACTTACAGAAGAAGTCGGCTTTTCCCCCACACAGCCGAGACTGTTTGTGGCTTTGATAGCTTGCCGGGCAAAAATACTAATCTAGGCTGGCTAACCTGCATCTGGTTCGCTTGTCCCTACATCCATAATGTTTGTTCCCATTATCTATGTTACGGAGGGGATTTAATGGAATTTTAGTGGGATCCTCTATATCAGGGATATACCAATAGTAAAGACCTATAGGCAGCTGACAAATGTGTGGGTGGAGGGATGGCCACCAGGTTCCTCAGGGGGCTGTATGCAAGATAGACCATACTTCTTGTCTAGTAGGATTTGTGATCAGCCATCGCTGCTGAACAGGCTGATGAGCGTTAGGACTACTGGTGGGCAAGGGGAGAGTCTATAGCCTTATTCACATGGCGAATACACAATTTTAAAAGGTTACCACTCTTTTCCAGTTTCCAGCCAGTGTCTCGACAGGGCGCAGTCTTGAAATGAGAGGCATGGATTGAGGAAGTGATTCCATCTACTTTTACCGCTCTGGGTGTTATAAGTATAATTCATTTTCCAATTTTCCAGTCGAAATACTGAACCCCTTACACTAACCAATTTCCTACTAGACTCTGAGTAATAATCCCAATATTATGAAGAAAAATAACCCAAACCGAATAGAAATACAAGCAATTCAGAGGAGGCATGGTGTATATTTAGATTTGCCTTTTGCACTATATAGGGTAGGAGTTATAAATCTAGTCAATTTTTTTGTTGAAATAGTTCTCCATGTGTTTCTAAAGTTAACAAATATGTGAATTCCTGTCTCCCTTTCTCTGGAGCCTATTCAGCACATGTATTTTTATTTGCACATATAGAACCCTACCAAATATCACACGTACATTCTTGTGAGGTTGCTGACTTGGCAGATAAAAATTATGAAAAGAGATCACTCCTCCAAAATTCTGTTGGAACTGAAAATTCAACCTATGTGTGAGCTTCCTAGTGGACAACATTATACATAAATCCATGTTCAGTAAATTAAATATTTTGCATCTGTGGATGATATATATTTTATGATGAATTTCGATTGGCATATATATTGCTACATTTAATGTCTGTGTGTGTGTGTGTGTATATATATATATATATATATATATATATATATATATATATATATATATATATATATATTCTACAGATTTTTCAACATATGAAATATATGTCTCATGTATACACTCCCTAAATTCATTCTTGTTCATGTATCTGGATTTCTAACTTGTTCATGTATCTGGATTTGTAATCAACTTTCCACAAGATTATTCTCAGAAATATTCATCGTCCTGAAATACATATTTGTTTCCTAGTACTAAAAACTAACTTCAGTGAATGGTGCAGAGATATCCTAATAATGCTTCAGTAACTGACCAAGTTTAACATCAATGCAAGTAGATTCCTATGGGACATGATGTGTATTTTGAAGTTCATTTTTATTTAACACTCGTACAGTACTACTTCCTCAGTTTATGCACAACATAGGATATGTATTTCATCCTCAAGTTCACAAGTTAATAGGGATTTGTTTCACTTTCAATCACTTCCTGCTTCAGAAAACATGTATTCCTCCATGTTTCTTGACTGGTCTTTTAATGAGACTTTTTTTCAAACATTATTTTCGATTTCCATAATCACTTTTTTCATCAAAACTCACAATCTTTCATGATAAACCATAAGCCTAATATTACCATTAGATGTATAACTGGTTGGAATGAATGTATGTATATCAATATATGATTTTCTGTATATTTTCAGATATCAATTCAATCCATTATTTAAAGTTGGAACCAAAGATATTATTTATTCATCGTATGGTCTATTCATGCATATTCTCTATATTCATAGACACAGGGTACACTTATTTGTACCCCCAATACTAAATTATACGTATTCAAAATATTGCTCCCAGAAATTGTAGAAGAAATACTCATGTCACCTGATCTACATATACATGTTATCACAGTAATATTCTGGACACAAAATTCAAAGTTCACAATTATGACTGAACCAAAGCCTAAATGGAAAGTGAGCATGGATTACTAATAACATCCATGTCCATGTTGCCTAATGCTCTCAAATATCAATCTTATTGGTGACTACATATTTGTTACTTCCTAAGATTACATACTCAACATCAAGCCTGTTGAAAATGTCTAATCCTAGCACTCACTTTATACTTTGCCTGATTTCCTAATTTCTTTATACATATCTGCTTTTCTACATATTTTTCCCAGTTCATCATTGTGACTGACTCTTCTCATCTGCTGACATTTACATTCATTCTCTAACGGAAACCCTAATGCTAAAGAACTTTTTGTCCAAATCATACACTCACTCTTCTTTCTAAAAATACCGACTATCTTGCTAATCCTGCCAACTATCCTTTTTTGACTGGATGTTCTCTTCTACATTCAATATTTCAAGGTACATGGTCCTTTATCATTGTACATGGATTAATCTGAGACATGTGTCCAGAACATAATTCAAAGCTAAGTATCCCAATCAAGGTCTCAATGTCCTTCTGGGTTTCAAATATTACCTAGATTTTTGTTTACATACTTGTATTACACCTATATATTCTTATAAATATCACTGGTTCCCAAAACCATTATTCATCCATCAGAATGATTCCTAACCCAAATCGAACATGTTATTAACCCTAACCATTCACTGTTCCCTCAATCTAACGGTACATAAGAGCATGGACAGTGTTTGTCTTACAATACAGGAGTGTAGGGGATCTTCCACCTGCTGAGAATCACAAAGATCAATGCAGAAATCATCCCTGGAGAAGATGTAGGCAGTCATGAAGTACCTGAGAGACCAAAAGTCATCTTCCATGACAAACAACTTGGTCATGATGAAGGGATGTGTCTGAATCAGCCTCTCTCTTCTTAATGTAGAGAAGATGGACCAAACCAGTCCTGTCTGGAGAGCTTTTCCTGGGTGTCGATTGTTGATATACCATTCTAACTTGAGAAAGAGTCAAAAGAAGTATTGACAGCCTCCATCTCATGGAACCCTTGGAAGCAACTGTTAGGACAAAATGATTGCCAAGGCAGTGACCACATTCATTTCTGAAGGAAGTGACCTCACCTCACTTTCTTGGTGATGGAACTCTGTGAACTTAAGATCCAAGGAAGTAGGCACCGAGAACCAGTCCCAGTCCTAGTCCCAGTGGGCACACTTGTTTGGATTTACCAAGGACAGAGTCAGTGTTTCTTGATACCTACTAATGTGAGGAGGGCCAAATGTCAGGAGAGCTCTGAAGAGGGGCCTTTCTTGAGAAAGCAGTTAGTGGCTCACTGCTGGCTCCTGAAAACTTCACCGAGTTGACCAAGGAGACATGATCTGAGACAGGATGGTCCATTTTGGGGGATTATAGTGTGGCCCACTAGTCAGACAACACTCAGGATAGTGACAGAACTACTTGGGAGAAGTTTTGAAATTCCCATGACCAGGTTGTACTGGAGATCTTTGGATGTCCTGTTGCTCATCATAAGTGTACCAGACAGTGCGTTTATTGATTGGGTTTCATGAAAATGGTGTAGAACAGAGATGCCAGTAAGTTGGAGCTTGCTCAGTAGTGGGCCTAGAGCTGTGGTGTGCAGGTTTGTGATAAAACATCGTGTTGTGGACATGTGGATGTGCACCCCCTATTGAAAGTTCCAGCCAGACATTATGATGATTGTCTGTATGGAAGAAGATGAGGGCCATGAGAGACTGTTTTGGTTTTAATTGTGGTCATTTGTGTGTCGGTTGGAAGAGATGACTGAGTCCACCTGGGATTGAACTCTGGTGTGATTCCCCTTAGAGACTGAGTTCTGGAACTGACCTTAGAGAAGTATTGGTATAAATTGTGTTGGGATTTTAGGAGGACAGGCATGAGTGTCTCCCTTGGAAACTAAGATCTAGGCCCAGAGTGGTTTTCCACAGAGCACTGGGAATCTCAGGCAGGATATCACAGGATTTTATTCTTAAAGACATGGCAGCCATAGTGGAGACTCAAAACAAGCCTGGACCTCACATTGTAGACCTCAATGGGGCTGGCATCATGTGTCCTTTTGGCCACTCTTTGGGAAGCCTTGCCTCTGAGAGTTCTCCAGAGATTTTCTTTAAATGTGCTTCCTCAAAATTTAATGGTTCTGGAATGAATTGAAACCCATGGTTTCTCCAACTTCATTCTTGAAAAATGGCAAGATCAATACTTTTGGAAACTCCTCTACCACCTCCATATTTGTGAACTCCTGAGCAGTTTCCATTCCAGATATGTATTCACAGATTTTCTAACTCTTCTCCTCTAATTGTGTCTTACGTGGGGCGAAGGTAACGTCAAGATATTGTTCTGAATGAGAGTGGGAAGATTTTTGTGTAGCACATATTTGCATACACATTGGATACATTTTCCAATTTTTCATTCAAAATACTGAATCCCTGACACTAACACATACCCTACTAGACTTTGATTTCTAATCTTAATATGATGTAGAAAAATAACCCAAACAGAATAGAAATACAAGAGGTTCACAGGAGGCATGGTATATTGTTGGACTTGCCTTTTGTATGATAATTGGTAGGTGTTATAAATCTAGAGAATTTTAATTGAAATAGTTCTCCATGTGTTTTAAAAGTTAAAAAAAATATGTGAATAACTGTCTCCCTCTCTATATAGCCTATTCAGCACATGTATTTTTATATGCACATATAGAATTCTGCCTGGTATCACACGTACATTTTTGAGTTGGCTGACTTGGCAGATACAAATTGTGAGTAGACTAAACGCTGTTGGAACTGAAAATTCAACATATGGTAGACCTTCCTAGTTGAACAACTTAAATCCATGTTCAGTAAAATGAATGTTTTTGCATCTGTGGATGATATATATTTCATGATAAATTTCAATTGGCACTCATAATGCTACTTTTTAATGTCTGTGTGTGTGTGTGTGTGTGTGTGTGTGTTTGTGTGTGTGTGTGTGTGTATATATATATATATATATATATATATATATATATTCACTGTCCAAATTTTTCAAAATATGAAATATATTTGTCTTATTATAAACTCCCTAAATTCATTCATATTCATGTATGTGGATTTATAATCAACTTTTCACAAGATTATTCTCAGAAATATTCATCCACCTGAAATACATATTTGTTTCCTAGTACTGAAAGCTAACTCTGGGAGATCATATGATGGCGGCGAAGGAGTGCCTCACCCCCATGTACCGCGTCACTGTGTGGGAGAATGACGAGTTAGAACTGCTAAAACCTATTTTTTTAGGAATTTCCAGAAAAATTGGGGTGCTCCAAAACCTAGTTGAAGTATTTCTATCTCACGAGGATCAGCTATGGGGGCTCCAACGCGAGTGATTTGGCCGCACCGAGGGTCATGCTGCTTATTCAGCAAATCGCCCTGCTGCTAGAGTGTGCGGCACGCGCTGGGAAATGACGAGATAGCAATGCAAATATACAGCAGTGTGGATTCTGTGGGCTCCTGCCACCTGTGCAATCACTGTGCTCAGTGCTGAATTCTGGGTTTGAGATGGGGGAAGGACGCGGCCCAATTCGGTTCTCCACACCGGTCAGACCACAGAGGAATCCAGCGGCCACCATCTTCGAGAGCTGACGTTACCATCCCTGTGTTCCACTGATCGCCACTCATTCAGCTATAGACCAGGTAAATTCAGGCTGCCATTTGCCTGTGTCTTGCAGACTAATTGCTCAGGCTCAGTGTTAAAGAAACCGCAGAAACTGCTTCATGGAGCCTGCTCCTATCAGAACATACACCAAGCCCACAGCGGCCGAATTTCAGCTCCTGGAACTGATCTGGCCCAGGGCTAAAGAACTCACGGAAACTGCTTCTCGGTCCGGGTCTTGCTGAATACTGTAGAGTTTAATACCAACCGAGCCTTCATAGGCAGTGGCAACAAGTTTGAGACGGGGCTTGTGAGGGCCGGTCAGGACTCACCCGTTGCTTTTGTCACCCGGCAAAGGGAACGAAATGCTGCCATTCGCATGGTGTATCAACATGGCAGAGATGTGATGTCATCAGAAAGCGGCAGAGGAGATAACTTCATCGATACCAGCGGTGACAGACACAGTTGGTATTCTGGTAAAGAAAGTGAGTCACAAACACCTGAGTATCTCTCACTTTGTCATCATGCCAGAGGGGCAGAGCAGAGCTGCTTCCCATGCCCGGAAGAGACCCAGCGACCCACTGGCATGGTAGTCACGTCACCACAATTGGAGTAGGGGCAGAGCAGAGCTGCCACCCGTGCCCAGATCAGGCCCAGCCACCTGCTGGCGTGTTAGTCACATCACCCAAATTGTAGTAGGGGCCAAGCTGGCCGCCGCCCGCGCCCGCAACGTAAGCAGACCTGTGACTGACCTGCGGAACAGGCCCAGCGGTCTGCCACCGTGGTAGACACGACACCCCAATTGGAGTAGTGGCAGAGCAGAGCCTTCTCCAAAGCCCAGTAAAAGCACAGCGGCCCACCAGCGTGGTAGTCATGTCAACACAATTGGAGTAGGGGTAGAGCAGAGCCTTTGCCCGCGCCCAGAACAGGCCCAGCGACCTGCCGGCATGGTAGTCACGACACCCCAATTGGAGAAGGGGCAAAGCAGAGCCACCACCCACTCCCGCAAGGTAGGCAGACCTGCAACCGAATGGAGAAACAGGCCCAGCGGCCTGCCAGCGCCGCAGACACGTCAACCCATTTGGTTCTTTGAAAAAAATAAATAAAATCGACAGACGCTTAGCCATGGTAATGAAGAAAAGAAGAGAAAGAACTCAAATTACTAGCATATGGGATGAAAAAGACAATATCACAAGAGATATTTCAGAAATACAGAAGATAATAAGAAATTATTTTGAATCTTTATACTTCAATAAAATAGAAGACAGTGAAGGCATCGATAAATTTCTTAAGTCATTTGATCTGCCCAGATTGAGTCAGGAGGTTATAGACAACCTAAACAGACCAATATCAATTGAGGAAATAGAAGAAACCATCAAAACACTACCAAGTAAGAAAAGCCCAGGACCCGATGGGTATACAGCAGAGTTTTACAAAACCTTTAAAGAGGAACTAATACGAATACTTTTCAAGCTATTTCAGGAAATAGAAAAAGAAGGAGAACTTCAAAATTCATTCTATGAGGCCAACATCAACCTGATTCCTAAACCAGAAAAAGACACTTCAAAGAAAGAAAACTACAGACCAATATCTCTAATGAACCTAGAGGCAAAAATCCTCAATTAAATTCTGGCAAATCAGGTACAAAAGCATATCAAAATAATTGTGCACCATGATCAAGTAGGATTCATCCGTGGGATGCAAGGCTGGATCAATATACAGAAATCAATAAATGTTATTCATCACATCAATAGACTTAAAAATAAGAACCATATGATCATCTCGATAGATGCAGAGAAAGCATTCGACAAAGTACAGCATCTCTTTATTTTCAAAACTCTAGAAAAACTAGGGATAACAGGAACATACCTCAATATTGTAAAAGCAATCTCTGCTAAGCCTCAGGCTAGCATCATTCTGAATGGAGAATAATTGAAGGCATTCCCCCTAAAATCTGGAACAAGAAAGGGATGCCCTCTTTCACCACTTCAGTTCAACATAGTTCTTGAAACACTGGCAAGAGCAATTAGACAGACGAAAAAAATTAAAGGCATAAAAATAGGAAAAGAAGAACTTAAATTATCACTATTAGAGATGACATGATTCTATACCTAGCAGACCCAAAAGGGTCTACAAGGAAACTAATAGAGCTAATAAATGAATTCAGCAAAGTGGCAGGATATAAAATCAACATGCATAAATCAAAGGCATTCCTGTATATCAGCAAAAAATCCTCTGAAAGGGAAATGAGGACAACCACTACATTCACAATATCCTAAAAAAAAATAATTGGGAATCAGTCTTCCAAAGAGGTGCAAGTCTCATAAAATGAAAACTACAGAACCCTAAAGAGAATAATAGAGGAAGATCTTAGAAGTTGTAAAAATGTACCCTGTTCATATATAGGCAGAACTAACATCATCAAAATGACGATATTACCAAAAGTTCTCTATAGGTTTAATGCAATGCCAATCAAAATCCCAATGGCATTTCTTGTAGAAATAGAGAAAGCAATCATGAAATTCATATGGAAAAATAAAAGACCCAGAATAGCAAAAACAATGATAAGCAGGAAGTGTGAATCAGGGGATATAGCGATATCAGACTTCAAAGTATACTGCAGAGCAATAGTAAAAAAAATAGCATAATACTGGTACCAAAACAGGCGGGTGGACCAATGGTACAGATTAGAGGACACAGAAACCAATCCACAAAACTTCAACTATCTCATATTTGATAAAGGGGCTAAAAGCATGCAATGGATGAAGGATAGCATCTTCAATAATTGGTGCTGGGAAAACTGCAAATCCATATGCAACAAAATGAAACTGAATCCCTTTCTCTCACCATGCACAAAAGTTAACTCAAAATGGATCAAGGAGCTTGATATCAAATCAGAGACACGGCGTCTGATAGAAGAAAAAGTTGGCTATGATCTACATACTGTGGGGTCAGGCTCCAAATTCCTCAATAGGACACCCATAGCACAAGAGTTAATTACTAGAATCAACAAATGGGACTTACTCAAACTAAAAAGTTTTTTCTCAGAAAAAGAAACAATAAGAGATGTAAATAGGGAACCTACATCCTAAGAACAAATCTTTACTCCTCACACTTCAGATGGAGCCCTAATATCCAGAGTATACAAAGAACTCAAAAAATTAGTCAATAAGATAACAAATAACACAATCAACAAATGGGCCAAGGACCTGAACAGACACTGCTCAGAGGAGGACATACAATCAATCAACAAGTACATAAAAAAATGCTCACCATCTCCAGCAGTCAGAGAAATGTGAATCAAAACCACCCTAAGATACCATCTCACTCCAGTAAGATTGGCAGCCATTATGAAGTCAAACAACAACAAGTGCTGGCGAGGATATGGGGAAACAGGTACACTTTTACATTGCTGGTGGGACTGCAAATTGGTGCAGCCAAATGGGAAAGCAGTATGGAGATTTCTTGGAAAGCTAGAAATGGAATCACCATTTGACCCAGATATTCCCCTTCTCGGTCTAAAACCTAAAGACCTAAAAAGAGCATGCTACAGGGACACTGCTACATCGATGTTCATAGCAGCACAATTCACAATAGCAAGACTGTGGAACCAAGCTAGATGCCCTTCAATGGAAGAATGAATAAAAATAATGTGGCATTTATACACAATGGAGTATTACTCTGCATTAAAAAATGACAAAATTTTAGAATTTGCAGAGAAATGGATGGCATTAGAGCAGATTATGCTAAGTGAACATAGCCAATCCCTAAAAAACAAATGCCAAATGTCTTCTTAGATATAAGGAGAGTAACTAAGAACAGAGTAGTGACGAAGAGCATGAGAAGAAGATTAACACGAAACAGGGATGAGAGGTGGAAGGGAAAGGGAGAGAGAAGGAAAATTGCATGGAAATGGAAGGAGAGCCTCAGGGTTATCCAAAATTTTATACAAAAGGAAGTGCCGGAAAAGGGAAAAATAATACAAGGGGGAGAAATTTATTACTGTAGAGTGGGTAGAGAGAGAAGAGGGGAGGAGAGGGGAGGGGAGGGGGGATAGTAGAGGATAGGAAAGGCAGCAGAATAGAACAGACACTACTATGGTTATATGTGAATCAATGGATGTGTAACTGATGTGATTCTGCAATCTGTATACGGGGTAAAAATGGGAGTTCATTACCCACTTGAATCAAAATGTGATATATGATATATAAAGAATTATGTAATGTTTTTAACAACCATAAATAAAAATTAAAAAAAAAAGAAAACTAACTTTGGTGAATGATGCACGCGAATCCTAATATTTCTACAGTAACTGACCCAGTTTAATATCAATGCAAGTAGAATCCTATGGGACATGATGTGTATTTTGACGTTCATTTTTATTCAACACTGGTACATTACTATTTCATGAGTTTATGCACATCATTGGATATATATTGCATCCACAAATTAGCAAACTTATAGGCATTTGTTTTACTTTCAATCACTTCCTGCTTCACAACATATGTATTCCTCCAGGTTTCCTGACTGGTCTTTTTATGAGACTTCTTTCCAAACACATTATTTTCGATTTGCATAATCACTTTTGAAGCAAAACTCACACACTCTTCATGATAAACCAAAACACTAATATTACAATTAGATGTATAATTGGTTGGAATGAATGATTGTATATCAATATAAGATTTCCTGTAATTTTTCAGATATCAGTTAAATCCATTATTTAAAATTGGAACAAGTTATATTATTTATTCACAGTATGGTCTATTCATGCTTTATCTCTATATTCATAGACACAGCGTGCACCTCTTTGTAACCCCAATACTAATTTTACGTCTTCAATATATTGCTCCCAGAAATGGTGGAGGAAATACTCATGTCACCTGATCTACATATACATTTTATCCCAGTAATATTCTGGACAAAAAATTTAATGTTCATACTTATGATTGTACCAAGGCCTAAATGGAAAGTGAACAAGGATTACTAAAAACATCCATGTCCAGGTTGCCTAATGCTCTCAAATGCCAATCCTATTGGTGACTACATATTTGTTTCTTCCTAAGATTATATATTCAAACTCAACACTGTTGAACATGTCTAATCCTATCAGTCACTTTATACTTTGCCTGATTTCATAATGTCTCTATTGATATCTGCTTTTCTACATATATTCCCCAGCTCAACATAGTGACTGACTCTTCATATGTGCTGACATTTACATTCAGTCTCTAACCGAAACCCTATTGCTAAAGAACTTTTGGTGCAAATCATATACTCACTATTCCACCTAAACCTACCGACTAGATTCATGCTCCTACTGACTATCCCTTTTTGACTGGATGTTCTCTTCTACATTCAATCATTCAAGGTACAAGGTCCTATGCCATTGTATATCAAATTATCTGAGACATCTTTGCAGAACATAATTCGAAGCTAAGTATCCCAATCAAGGGCTCAATCCCCTTCTGGGCTTCAAATCATACCTAGATTTCTGTTTTCATACTTATATTTCACCTCTATATTCTTCGTAATATCACAGGTTTCCAACACTATTATTCATCGCACAGAATGATTCCTAACCCAAATTGAACCTGTTATTAACTGTAAACATACACTGTTCCCTCAAACTCATTTCACAAAAGAGCAGGAACAGAGTTGTTCTTACAATACAGGAAAGTAGGGGTCCATCCACCTGCTGAGAACCTCAAAGGTCCATGTAGAAATGATACTTGCACAAGTTGTAGGCATGTATGAAGGACCTGAGTGAGCAAAAGTCATCTTCCATGGCAAAAAAACCTGGTTAGAACGAAGGGATGTGTCTGAATCAGCCTCTCTCTTCTTATTGTAAAGAAGACTGACCAAAACAGGCCTGTGTGGAGAGCTGTTCCCGTTTGCCTATCGTTTATATTCCATTCTAACTTGTGAAAGTGTCACAAGAAGGAGCGGCTAGCTCCATCTCTTGGGACTGTTGGAAGCAACTGTTAGGACAAAGTGGTTGCCAAGGCAGTCACCTCATTCAGTTCCAAAGAAAGTGACATACCTCATTTCCTTGGTGATGGAACTCTCTGAACTTGGTATCCAAGAAGCCACCCAGAGGCAGTCCCAGTCCCAGTCCCAGTCCCAGTGGGCTCACTTGTTTGGATTTTCCAAGGACAAAGTCAGCCTTTCTTGGTACCTACTGATGTGAGGATGGCCAAATGCCAGTAGAGCTCTGAAGAGGGACCTTTCCTGAGAAAACAGGTAGTGGCTCACCGCTGGCTCCTCTCAACTTCACAGAGTTGGACAAGGAGACCAGATCTGAGACAAGAAAGGCCAATTCGGGGAAACATTGTATGGCTCACCAGTCAAAGGACACTCCGGGTTGTCACAGACCTACTTGGGGAAGGGAGGTGCCTTTGAGGGAGTGGGTATGTGTTTGTGGGTCTGTCTCATGTTCTGAGAATAGGTAGGAAAGGCGTTTTTTTTTTTTTTTTTTTTTTTTTTTGGTTTTGAGTGGACTGTTCTAGTAAGTCGTTTGACAAGGCGAGTGTTTCTTTGTCTGTGTATCCCACTGTGTCTGGTGTTGTACACATTAGAAAAGAAAATGCATTAATGGATATGTCCTGTCTAGTATAAATCTTCCCAAAATTTATCCTGCCCAATATAGGAATGAACTGCAGCTTGTCTTATCAATGGGAAACACCTGCTATATTCCTAAGTTGCTGTTTTCTTCCTAAATTCTGGCCACTCTGCAGAATAGGCTCATGCTTTTGCGTACAAGATATGTACCACCTCCAAGCTCTCTGACATGGCCATGTACTGGAGAGCTGAAGAGAATGGCGAGCATCTCAGAAAACTCAGATATCAGTGTGACCAGGAAACTCTCAGTTGAGAGACCCTGCTTTGGACCTTTTGTTTAAGTACTGTTCTCTTGCACTGAATATCTGGAAGGATTTTGCTTCAGGCCACCCCTTTGTGAAGCCTGAAGAATATAGTTTTGAAATGGAAATGAATGGGCATCACCTGTGGCTCTTTGCTTTATTGCTTTCGAAAGGGATGTGGCTGAATTAGCCTCTTGACCTTGTTTGTGGCTGTGATTTAGATTCTCAGCACATGATGGATCTAAAGAATGATTCCATGTGTGCGTTCAAAACCATAATGACAAAAATTCAGTCATTGTGGATGAAGTCTCTTGCCTTCCTGTGTTAGGTTCCTGACCTCCATCAAGTGAGAATATGGATTCTTTGTGTCAAATGAGTTCTTCCAAGCCCTACAGAGGGGCTTGGGTTTTCGCATGACTCCAAATCACGTATAGAATCTATACCTGAAAGTCAGTAGGCCTCAAATTGGAGAAACACAGCAGTATTAACGGCAGGCTTATTTGATCACTCCTGGTTCACAGGAAGGGTGTCAAGGACACCCTGACTTTAGGCAAATGAGGGGCAAGGGAGCATTTTTTGGACACTGTCTTTGGTTGCACCCTTAATGGAAACCTCCAACCAGAGGTGACGATGAGTGACTATATGGAAGAAGATGAGGAACATGTGGGAATGTTTTGGTTTTAATTTTGGTCATTTGTTTGGCGGTTGGAAGAAATGACTGGGTCCACCTGGTCTTGAAATCTGGTGTGATTCCCCCTAGAGATTGAGTTGTGAAACTGACCTCAGAGAAGTATTGCCATGAATTTTATTTGGATTTTAGGAGGCCATGCATGAGAGTCGCCCTTGGAAACTGAGATCTAGGCCCAGGGTGGCTTTCCACAGAGCCCTGGGAATCTCAGCCAGGATATCACATGATTTTATTCTTAAAGACATGGCAGCCATATTTGAGAGTTGAAACACACATAGGCCTCACATTGTAGACTTCAATGGGCCTGGCTTCATGTGACCTTTTGGACACTCTTTCGGAAGCCTTGCCTGTGAGAGTTCTCCAGAGCTTTCATTGAATTGAGCTTCCTCAACTTTTAATGGTTACTGAATGAATTGAAACCCACAGTGCCTCCAACTTCATCATTGAAAAATGGCTAGATAAATACCATGAAATTTTTGAAATTCCTATGACCAGGTTGCACTGGAGAACCTTTGGATGTCCTATTGCTGATCATGAGTATACCAGAAAGAGCCTTGTATGACTGGGTTTCATGAAAATAATGTAGAACAGAGATTCCAGTATGTTGGAGCCTTCTGAGTAGTGGGCCAAGAGCAGTGGTGTGCAGGTGTGTGATAAATCATCAGTGGTACGGCCATGAGGATCTACCATTGTATTCCAAATGGCATGTTACTGACATGATGCTGCCAGCAGACTCTTATATGTAAAGGCATCTTGTTATATGGAGAGGTTTCAGGGCAATGTTCAGAATGAGGTTGGTATGGACAATGGGGCAATGGGGCAAGCTATGAGGAATAAAAGCATGGTTGGTGCATTCTCTTGCAGACCCTGGCCCACCACACGTGACAGAACTTCCTCCAGCACTGTGTCCCAGTTGAGCTCCTTGTATGTCATGAAGCAAATACTAAACTCCCAGTGCAGTAGCAAAAACATCACAAAAAGTGGACGAGGACCAAATGGCTTCACAGTCAACACGGTGAGACACTTAGTCCCCTGTGGCCACAGTTTACCTACAAAGAGATAATTCAGCACTTCTGCTCTACTTCATTGGAAAATAAGAAGGCATGTCCTCCAGGTCACATTGATGCAGACCCAGCTTTGATGGTCTCACTACAAAGGAAGTCAAATCTCCTGACAACAACATATATTTCAAGTGCACAAACTCAGAGGCAGTTTCTCAAAAAGTTTTTAGGCCAGCAGAGCTTCATGTTTGTGGATTGTTTACCCTGTCCCTTACTTTTGGAAACTCCTCTACCACCTCCAAGTTTGTGAATTCCAGAGCATTTCCATTTCAGATATGTATTCACTGATTTTCTAACTCTTCTCCTCTAATTGTGTCTTAATTGGGGCGAAGGTATTGACAAGGCATTGCATTGGATGAGAGTGGAAGGATATTTGTGCAGCACATATTTGCATACACATTAAATTCATTTTCCAATTTTCCTTTCAAAATACTGAATCCCTGACACTAACCCCTACCTACTAGACTCAGACTACTCATCCTAATATAAAGGAGAAAAATAACCCAAACACAATAGAAATTCAAGCAGTTCAGAGGAGGCATGTTGTATAGTTGGACTTGCCTTTTGCATTATATAAGGTAGGAGTTATAAATTTAGTCAATTTTTAATTGAAATAGTCCTCCATGTGTTTTTAAAGTTAATAGATATGTGTATTCTTGTTCCCCTTTCTCTGTAGCCTATTCACCCATGTATATTCATATGCACATATACCTACCTGGTATCACATGTACCTTTTTGTGAGGTGGCTGACTTGGCAGATACAAGTTGTGAGAAGAGTTTACGACTCTTAAATGCTGTTGGAACTGAAAATTTAACCTACAAGCTTCCTAGTAGAACAACATTATACATTAGCTCATGTTCAGTAAAATAAATATTTTGCATCTGTGGATGATATATATTTAATGATGAATTTTGATTGGCATATATATTGCTTCTTTTTAATGTCTGTATGTGTTTTTTTGTATCTATAAATACTCTCCCCAGATTTTTCAAAATATAAAATATATGTGTCTTATATACACTCTCTAAATTCGTTCATGTTCATGTACGTGGATTCATAATCAACTTTTCACAAGATTATATTCAGACATATTCATCCACCTGAAATATATATTTGTTTACTAGTACTGAAAACTAACTTCAGTGAATGGTGCATACAAATCCTAATAATTCTACAGTAACTAACCCAGTCTAACATCAATGCAAGTAGATTCCTATGGGACATGATATGTAATTTGACGTTTATTTGTATTCAACACTGGTACATTACTATTTCTTCAGTGTTTGCACATCATAGGATTTACATTTCATCCAAAAGTTCACAAATTTATAGGCATTTGTTTCAACTTTAAGCACTTCTTGCTTCAGAACACCTGTATTGTCAGGGTGTCTTGACTGGTCTTTAAATGAGAATTCTTTCCAAACATATTATTTTCAATTTCCATAATCACTATTGGAGCAAAACTCACATACTCTTCATGATAAACCAAAACACTAATATTACCATTAGATGTATAATTGTTTAGAATGAATGATTGTATATCAATATAAGATTTCCTAAAATTTCTCAGATATCAGTTCAATCCATTATTTAAAGTTGGAACAAGTTATATTATTTATTCACTTATGGTCAATTCATGCTTTATCTCTATATTCATAGACACAGGGTACACCTCTTTGTACCCCCAATACTAATATTAGGTCTTCAATATATTGCTCCCAGAAATGGTGGTAGAAATACTCATGTGACCTTATCTACATATACATTTTATCACAGTAATATTCTGAACAAAAACTGTAAAGGTCACACTTATGATTGTACCAAAGCCGAAATGGAAAGTGTACATGGATTACTAAAACATCCATGTCCAGGTTGCCTAATGCTCTCAAATGTCAATCCTATTGGTGACTACATATTTATTTCTTCCTAAGATTATATATTGAAACTCAACCATGTAGAAAATGTCTAATCCTATCACTCATTTTATACTTTGCCTGATTTCATAATGTCTCTATTGATATCTGCTTTTCTACATATATTCCCCAGCTCATCATAGTTACTGACTCTTCATATGTGCTGAAATTTACATTCATTCTCTAACCAAATCCCTATTGGGAAAGAACTTTTGGTCCAAATCCTATACTCACTCTTCTTTCTAAACATACCAAATATCTTTCTAATCCTACCTACTATCCCTTTTTGATTGGATGTTCTCTTCTACATTCAATCATGCAAGGTACAAGGTCCTATGCCATTGTATATCAAATTATCTGAGACATATTTGCAGAACATAATTCAAAGCTAAGTATCCCAGTCAAGGGCCCAATGGTTTTCTGGGCTTCAAATCATACCTAGATTTCTGTTTTCATACGTTTATTTCACCTCTATATTCTTGTAAATATCGTAGGTTCCCAATACCATTATTCATCGCACAGAACGATTTCTAACCCAAATCGAACCTGTGATTAACCCGAAACATACACTGTTCCCTCAATCTCATTTTATAGAAGAGCAGGGACAAAGTTGTTCTTACAATACAGGAAAGTAGGGTACCTTCCACCTGCCGAGAACCTGAAAGGTTCATGCAGAAATGATACCTGGAGAAGTTTTAGGCAGGAATGAAGGACCTGAGAGAGCAAAAGTCATCTTCCATGGCAAACAACCTGGTCAGGATGAAGGAATGTGTCTGAATCAGCCTCTCTCTTCTTATTGTAGAGAAGATGGACCAAACCAGGCCTGGGTGGAGAGCTTTACCCAGGTTCCAATGGTTGATATATCATTCCAACTTCTGAAAGTGTCACAGGAAGTAGGGGCCAGCTCCATCTCATGGGACCCTTGGAAGCAACTGTTAGGATAAAATGGTTGCCAAGGCAGTGACCTCATTCAGTTCCAAAGAAAGTGACATACGTCATTTCCTTGGTGATGCAACTCTCTGAACTTGGTATCCAAGAAGCCAGGCACCCAGAAGAAGTCCCAGTCCCAGTCTCAGTGGGCTCACTTGGTTGGATTTAACAAGTATAGATTCAGTCTTTCTTGGTACCTACTGATGTGAGGAAGGACAAATGCCAGGAGAGCTCTGAAGAGGGACCTTTCCTGAGAAAGCTGGTAGTGGCTCACCAATTTTTTCTGACAACTTCAGAGAGTTGGCCAAGGAAACCAGATCTGATAGAAGACAGGCCATTTTGGGGGAACATAGTTTGGCCTACCAGTCAGAGGACTCTCTGGATAGTCAAAGACCTACTTGGGGGAAAGAGGTGCCTTTGTGGGAGTGGGTGTGTGTTTGTTATTTTGTCTCATGTTCTGAGAATAGGTAGGAAAATCGCTTTGTTTGGTTTGGCGTGGACTGTTTCTAGTAAGTCGTTTGACAAGACTAGTGTTCCTATGTCTGTGTATCCCACTTTGTTCGTTGTTGTAGACATTAGAAAAGATAATGCATTAATGGATGTCTAGTCTAGTATAAATCTTCCCATAATTCATCCTAGCCAATTAATGAATGGACTGCAACTTGTCTTATCCATGGGCAACACCTGCTATCTTCATAAGTTCCTGTTTTCTTCCTGAATTCTGGCCACTGTCCAGAATTGGCTCATGGTTTTGTTTCCAAGATATGTACCACCTCCAAGCTCTGTGACATGGCCATGTACTGGATAGCTGAAGATAATAGCGAGATTCTCAGAAAACTCAGATATAAGTGTGACCAGGAAAGTCTCAGTGTAGAGACCATGTTTTGCACCTTTTCTTACGTATTGTTCTGTTGCCCTGAATGTAGGATATCAGTGTAACCAGGAAAGTCTCAGTGGAGAGACCATAATTGGGTCTTTTGCTTTACTATTTTTCTGTTGCAATGAATGTCCGGAAGGTCTTTGCCTCAGGCCACCCCTTTGTGAAGCCTGAAGAATATAGTTTTGAAATGGAAATGAATGGGCATCACCTGTGGCTCTTTGCTTAATTGCTTTGGAAAGGGATGTGGCTGAATTAGCCTCTTGGCCTTGTGTGTGGCTGTGACTTATATTCTCAGCACCTGATGGATCTAAAGAATGATCCCATGTGTGCATCCAAAACCATAATGCAAAAAGATCAGTCATTGTGGATGAAGTCACTTGCCTTCCTCTGTTAGGTTCCTGACCTCCATCAAGTGAAAATAGGGATTCTTTGGGTCAAATGAGTTCTTCCAAGTGCTTGGGTTTTCGCATGACTCCAAATCACATAAAGAATCTATATCTGAAAGTCAGTAGGCCTCAAATTGGAGAAACAGAGCAGTATTAAAGGTATGCTTATTTGATCATTCCTGTTTCACAGGAAGGGTGTCCTGGCCATCCTGACTTTAGGCAAATGAGGGGCAAGCGAGCTTATTTTGGAAACTGTCTTTGGCTGCGCCCCTCATGGAAACCTTCAGCCAGAGGTGATGATGTGTGACTACATGGAAGAAGATTAGTGTCATGTGGGAGTGTTTTGGTTATTATTTTGGTCATTTGTGTCTCGGTTGGACGAAATGACTGGGTCCACCTAGGCTTGAACTCTGGTTTGATTCCCCTTAGATACTGAGTTGTGGAACTGAACTCAGAGAAGTATTGCCATGAATTTTGTTGGGATTTTAGGAAGACACGCATGAGAGTCGCCCTTGGAACCTGAGATCTAGGCCCAGGGTGGCTTTCAAAAGAGCACTGGGAATCTCAGCCAGTATATAACATGATTTTCTCTAAAAGACTTGGAAGGCTGAGTTGAGAGACAAAACACACATGGGCCTCACATTTAGACCTCAATGGGCCTGGCTTCATGTGACCTTTTTGGGCACTCTTTAGGAAGCCTTGCCTGTGAGAGTTTTCCAGAGCCTTCATTGAAAAGAGCTTCCTCAACATTTAATGATTCCTGAATGAATTGAAACCCACAGTGCCTCCAACTTCATCTTTGAAAAATGGCTAGATAAATACCATGAAATTTTTGAAATTCCTATGACCAGGTGGCACTGAAAACTTTTGGATTCCCTGTTGCTGATCATGAGTATACCAGACAGTGCCTTGATTGACTGGGTTTCATGAAAATGGTGTAGAACAGAGATGCCAGTAAGTTGGATTCTGCTGAGTATTGGCCCAGAGCAGTGGCGGGCAGGTGTTTGATAAAACATCGGTGTTAGTGCCATGAGGATCTACCATTGGATTCCAAATGGCTTGTGAGTGACATGGTGCAGCCAGCAAACCCTTATATGTAAAGGCATCTTGTTATATGGAGAGGTTTCAGGGCAATGTTCTGAATCATGTTGCTATTGTCAAGGGGGCAAGCTACGTGGGATAAAACTGGTTGGTGCATTCTCCTGCAGACCCTTCCCCCCACACCTGACAGAACTCCCTCCAGTACTGTGTCCCATTTGAACTCGTTGTATTTTGTGAAGCAAATACCAAACTCCCAGAGCAGCATCAAAAACACCACGAAAATTAGAGGATGACCAAATGGCTTCACAGTCGACACGGGGAGACACTTATCCCTTAGAGTCCACAGTTTACCTACAAAGAGAGAATTCAGCACTGCTGCCTCATTACATTGGAAAATAAGTAACCATGTCATCCAAGTCACATAGATTCAAACCCAGCTTTGATGGTCTCACTACAAAGTAAGCGAAAGCTCCTGACAACAACATATATTTCAAGTGCCCAACCTCAAAGGCAAATTCTCAAAAAACTTTAGACCAGCAGAGCTCCATGTTTGTGGAGTGTTTACCCTGTCCATTACTTTTAGAATCTCCTCTACCAGCTCCAATGGTGTGAAATCTGGAGCATTTTCCATTCCAGATAGGTATTCACATATTTTTTTTAACTCTTCTCCTCTAATTGTGTCTTACTTGAGGCGAAGGTAATGTCAAGGCATTGTTCTGGATGAGAGTCGGAAGATTCTTCTGTAGCATATGTTTGCATACACATTGGATTCAATTTCCTATTTTCTATTCGAAATACTGAATCCCTGACACTAACCCATACCCTAACAGACTCTGACTACTAATCCTAATATGATGGAGAAAAATAACCCAAACAGAATAGATGTACAAGCAGTTCAGAGGAGGCATGGTGTATAGTTGGAATTGCCTTCTGCATGATACAGAGTAGGAGTTATAGATCTAGTCAATTGATTGTTAAAATAGTTCTCCATGTATTTTTAAATTTAACAAATATGTGAATTCCTGTCTCCCTTTCTCTGTAGCCTATTCAGCATGTGTATTTTTATGTGCACATATAGAATCCTACTTGGTACCACATGTACATTCTTGTGATTTGGCTGACTTGGCAGATACAAATTGTGAGACAAGATCACTCCTACTTAACCCTGTTGGTACTGAATATTCAAACTATGGGTGAGCTTCCTAGTTGAACAACATTTTACATAAATCCATGTTCAGTAAAATGAATATTTTTAGATCTGTAGATGATATATATTTTATGATGAATTTTGATTGACATACACATTGCTACTTTTTTTGTCTGTGTGTACTCTCCAGATTTTTCAAAATATGAAATATATGTGTCTTATGTACACTCCCTAAATTTATTCATGATCATGTTTGTGGATTTATAATCAACTATTCACAAGATTATTCTCAGAAATATTCATCCACCTGAAATTTGCCTAATGCTCTCAAATATCAAACCGATTGTTGACTACATATTGGTTTCTTCCTAAGATTACATATTCAAACTCAACCCTGTTCAAAATGTCTAATCCTATCACTCACTTTATACTTTGCCTGATTTTCTAATATCTCTATTTATGTCTGCTTTCCTACATATTTTCCCCCGTTCATCATTGTGACCAACTCTTCACCTGTGCAGACATTAACATTCACTCTCTAACCGAAACCCTATAGCTAAAGAACTTTTGTTCCAAATCGTATACTCACACTTCTTCCTAAACGTACTGACTATGTTCCTAATTCTATCAACTATCTCTATTTGACTGGATGTTCTCTTCTACATTCAATCATCCTAGTAAATGTCAGGCGAGCTTCGCAGGAGGAGAACACCAGTAGACTATCTCATGCAACAGCAAAAGTTTATTGACCGTTCCAGCATGCTGGTGCTCAGAGCTCACTTGAATAGAGCAGACATCCCTGAGAATAGCTTAAGTAGAGCTTATATACTTTACCTGGAGAGGGCAGGGAGGGAAGTTTATTGATGGATCAGGGCGAGTGGGCGATTTGCGTGGAACTGGTTCAGGGAGCACATTCTGCAGTTTGGCAGTTGGGGACAGCACATACTGGGAACAAGATTTGCAAGTATTTCTCAAGATTTCAACAGTGTTTTGTTAAGTATACAGAAAAACAGGAAGTGACAAGTACCTATTTTATTAACCTTTTATTCCCCAATTCTTGTTCTGGCTACTTTTAATCATAAAAATGATCATTGGGGGGTGTCACATTCTATGTCTGCTAGTGGGGTATTACCTTAAGTTTAACTCGTCCAATTTGAGCCTGGAGAAAAGAAACTACACGGTTGAGAAAACAGGGTTTTATAGTTAGCAATAATATGAGGATTATTACTGGACCGGCCAGGGTTGATAAAAACGCAGTTAACCAGGGGGACTGTGTGAACCAAGATCAAACCACCCTTTTTGGGCCTCTCTCTATCGTTGATGCTCTTCAAGACGTCTTTTTAGTTTACTCATACATTTTATTACAACTCCAGTATGCTCGGCATACAAACAACATTCTTCCCTCAATGGAGTACAAAGGCCCCCTTCTCTCATGAAGAGCAGGTCCAACCCTCGAGTGTTCTGAAAAACAACTTCAGAGAGAGAGGTTAAAGATTCATGCAAAGCTCTGATGGAGGTTTCTAATATCTTCGTTTTGGTCTATTGCTGTCATATTTTTTGTCATTTGTTGTGTCCCATGGACAAAGGCAGTAGTTCTCGTGCCCACCAGTGCAGCAATTCCTATTCCTAATAGGATGGCTAAAGGGAGGGATATATATTTTCAGTGGAACAGGGTTGTATGCCCCCCATTTGATCTTCAAATGAACCTGTGTTGTGATAGAGCACTCTGGGAAACATCTGCACCATTACACAATTAATCATATCTGTTGACCATTTCATGAAAACATAAGCAATGTTTAAGTATATAGAATTATGCTGTAGTAGGGACAGACAAGTCAAGGCACCTAAGATAGCACTGAAGACAGGGAAACAGTCCTACTTGGTTGCAACCGGATTCAGAGGGCATTGATTCTGTTGTAATCAAGTAATCCTCTGAAACCCAAGTTGAGGTAGTTTCAGAATTTTGTACCCAACATGTAAGAAAAGGGGCTCAGAAGTTCACAGTCTGCAGAAGTTGAAAAAAGCAGTTTTTGTTTCTGTTTTTTTCCTCTGTTCTGGGCAAGTTAACTTTTCAAGGACACCTGGGAGGGTAAGAGCTTTTTCTTCCCTTTCTTATTTTCCCCCTGCCAGCTGTTACCATGGAGCCCAGTTGCTAACTTCTTTAACTTAGAAATGTAGCCATCTTTGTGAAGCCCCAGGTCAAGGCCCAAGGCTTTTTTCACATAATTTTGTGAAAAACTAGAAAGAGGGTGTCTAGCTAAGGATTGCTGATTTTTTTTAGCCAGTGGCCAAGTAGAACAGGGCGATATGAAAAGAGGAAGTTTAACTACATTGAACTCTTTTACAGGGACTCTTTTGCTGAAAGTCCAAAACTCATCCATGGTGAAGACTTCTGGAGAAGGTCAGTTAAGACTTTTCAGTGGGCCTGGTACAGAGGGGGAAGACAGGGAAGGTGGGGCTGAGAGCAGCTCCGAGGATCTGAGAATGAGGAAGGAGAGATGTAAAAGAATAATGGGAGAAGTGGTTTGGGATTTTCCTAGCAACAAAAACTTGAGCAGTAGAACAGGTAGAGCAGAGGGGAAGACGGGAGTGAGTATCCCAAAACCATGTGAGGGACTTTAAATTCTTAGTAAACTGTTTTCAGTGATGACAAAGCAACTTTAAAGGCCATTTTCATTACATCTTGAATAGGGGTCTGAGGACTCTCCTCAGCTGGTTTGAGCTTTGGTTTAGCTGGTAAGAGGACCTGGTGGGACCCGGTGTGGGCACTGACAGGAGAAGAGAGGAGTGAGTGGGTGGAGGGGTACTTCAGTACCTGCTACCTCAGCAAGGGGGCAGTGGTCTGAGAACCAGCGGAGGTTTGGGTTTTTGATCTATCAATTGGAGGGGAGAAATCAGGTTTCTGAGGTGGGAGTGACAGCAGAGACTCTGGAGCAGAAGGCTGAAGGTTAGGATCTATTGGATAAGCATAGTTCAGGATGTGAGTGAAGGAGGGAAAAGGCCTCCACATAGGGGAATCTCTTTTCACCCTTTTGAGCACTTGCAGATGTTAAAACGGTCATGCAGAATTTGAGGATCTAGAGACCCCTCTGGGAGCCATTGGTTTTTGTTATCTAATTCGTAATATGGCCAATGCTGTGCACTGAATTTGATGAGGAGTTTGGGTTTCATCAGGGAGCCCCTGTATGCTCACATCCCCATTACTTACAGAAGAAGTCGGCTTTTCCCCCACACACTCATGGCTGTTTGTGGCTTTGATTGTCGGTCGGGCAAACATAGTAATCTAGGCAACCAACATGCATCTGGCTCGTGTGTCCCTACATCCATAATGTTTGTTTCCATTATCTACGGTACGGAAGGGATTTAATGGAATTTTAGTGGAATCCTCTTCATTGGGAATATCCCAATAGGAAAGACCTATAACCAGCTGACAAATGTCTGGGTAAAGAGATGGTCACCAGGTACCTAAGGGGGCTGTATGCAAGATAGATTATACATCTTTTCCAGTAGAATTTGTGATCAGCCATTGCTGCTGCACGGGCTGATGAGGGTTAGGACTACTTGTTGCCAAGGGGAGATTCTATAGCCTTATCCACATGGTGAATATGCAATTTGAAAGTGTTACCAGTCTTTTCCAGTTTCCAGCCAGAGTGTGGACAGGGCGCAGGCTTGAGATGAGAGGCATGGATCCAGGAAGTTATTCTGTCTACCTTTACCACTGTAGATGTTATAAGTAGCACCTGGTATTGCCCGTTCCAGCAGGGTTCCAGGGATGACACCTGATATCATCTTACATAGATGAAGTCTCTTACTTGATATCGATGTGGAGTCCCCTCGTCCCTAGTTTGGTAGGCAGTGGCCAGCTGTTTCCACAGGTATCACTGAGTTCTTTCAAGAGCTTTAAGTCTGTCAAGCAAGGGGGTGTGGAAGGGATTGTTAGGTCTTAGAGTTGGGCTTAGGTCACTTACTGGAAAAGAGGCACCCTAGAGAATTTCACAGGGGATGAGGTTACTCAAATAAACAGAGGGAGTATTTCTTGCATGAAACATTGTATATGGCAGGAGCATAGTCCAATCTTTTATGCTGGTCTCTAAGCTTAATTTCATTAATGCCTCTTTAATGCTTCTATTCATTCTTTCTACCTGTCCTGAACTCTGGGGTCTGTTAGCACAATATAACTTCCAATTAATCCCCAGGTTTCTGGCTAACCCCTGATTTACCTGAGCCACGAATGCCGGTGCATTATCAGACCGTATTACCTCAGGCAGGCCGTGTCTTTGAAAAATATCTTCCAGTATCTTCTTGACCACCATTTGCACTGTTTCTTTCTTTTTTTCTTTTCTTTTTTAGGGGGGAAGGATTCAATCCATCCTAAAAATGTATCTACAGAGACTAGGAGAGATTTATGTCCATACCTTGCTGGCTTAATTTCTGTAAAGTCAACTTCCCAGAATTGTCCTGGTCTGGATCCTCATAGGTGCTTTCCTGCAGGAAGCTTGGAAGGGTAAGCATTAACCATTTGATGGACTCGACAAACTTTTTTTTACCCATTCAGCTATTTCTTTTTGCTGTGAGTCAGTTAGTGGAAAACTCTGTTCTTGATACTTAAGAAATACCTGCAGTTTCTTTTAACCAAGGTGAGTGAGTTGATGTGCATTTTCTACTGACATAGTTAGAGCTGTGATTATAGGAGTTTTTACTGAAAGATTTAGAAATTCCACTTGGGGGCCTTCAGGGTTTAAAGTTATTTTGGCCCGGAGCTTGGTGAGCAGATCTCTGCCCATCAATGGGGCCAGGCATTCTGGGATTACTAGGAAGAAGTGATGGATTTTTCCTTTCCCCAGGTCCATGATCCTCTTAGTTGTCCAAGCCAGATATTTACTGCCATTAGCCCCTTGAACTAGAGACCTTTTATTTGATAGAGGGCCCAAAGTGGTCTTAGGGGTGTGGAAGGGATTGTTAGGTCTTAGAGTTGGGCTTAACAATCATTGCCCCTGTATCCACTTCAAAGTTTACTGGGGTCACTCCACTTCAAAAGTTGCCCTGAACTCAGGGAGGGGATCTGAGCCGCGACTTTCGTAGTCATCCTCCAGAGTCAGAATGGCTGACTGGTGTGGCTGTCTCTTTCTAGGGCACTCTTTGGCCCAGTGTCCTTTTTTTTTTTAAAAGTAGACACATTGTTCTGAGGCCAGGGGTGGCCTCTGGCATGGGACCAGGTATCCCTTCATGTCTCCCTGTTTCTTAATTTCTGGCCCTTCTGTTGTTGTGACCAGGACCTTAGTCAACGCATTAGTCTGTCTTTTGTTTCTTTTATCCTCTCTTTGCTACCTTGTCTTCCTCAGTTTCTCTCTTAAGGTATACTTTCTTGGCTTCTATGACTAAATCTCTCAAAGTCATATCTTGTAATCCATCTAAGCATTGTAACTTTCTTTTAATATTCAGGGCAGCTTGCCCAATAGAGGCCATCCTGACAGATGCCTCTTGATCCTCTGCCTGAGCATCGAAAGGAGTATATCTCCTATATGCCTCCATAATTCTCTCTAGAAACATAGAGGGAGATTCATCAGGCCTTTGAATAATCTCTCTTACCTTGGCCAAATTAGTTGGTTGCCTAACGGACACTCAGAGGCCCACTATTAGAACCTGGCCATAAATGGACAGATGCTTTCTAACTTCAAAGGTGTTGGTGTCCCATTTGGGTTGTTTCAAGGGAAAACCAGCTTTGATTAGGTTGGGGACATGTGTTGGTCTCCGATCTGGTCCGAGGATTTTTTTTCTAGCTTCCAGGAGGATTCTCTTTTGTTCCTCTGTCATAAAGAGAGTCTCTAGGAATTGTTGACAGTCATCCCAAGTATTCAAGTGTGAAAACATCAATGACTCAACCAGACCTGTGAGCCAGGTGGGGTCCTCGGAAAAAAAGGAATTGTTATTTTTCCAGTTTTATAGGTCTGAAGAGGATAAAGGCCAATATTTTTGGCTTGCATTTTCCCCCCATGGCCTTCGTCAGTAAATGGTCTGTAGGGACATAGGGGGAGCATCACGGGAGTTCCAGGGTTTTAATCATTCGAAGCCAGTGAGTTCCCTTAGCCGGGCCAGCTTCCTCCAGGGGAGGTGGGGCTGTGTGTGCTGTGGGGGAGTTATCTGGAGGGCGCAGGGCCAGCTTAGCTTCTTCCAATGGCGGAGAGGCTGAGTCAGCTGCAGGGGAATCACTTAGAGGGGGTTGGTGGTTGGGGGATGAGGGCAGGGTATAAGGAGGGGGATGAGAGTCCAGTAGAGTCAAATCTTGTGACTCAGGGAGAACAGAGGGTGGTGGAGGAGGAGGAGCAGAGGGTTTGAGAGATGATTGGGGAAGCAGTACAAGCAGGGAAAGGGACAAGGAAAGGCTTCACCCATGGAGGAGGAGACTTGCAGAGGTCCTGCAAAGTTAAGATACATGGCTGTGTGTGATCAGGATGGCTATGTGTGCGCAGCTGAAAGACAATATCTGTGACTTTTTAAATTAGTGGGAAGTAGAAAGATGCTTCTAGGGGCAATCCGACTTGAAAGGTGAAACATTCTGAGGCACAGACAGTCTGGCAAGTCTGGAGTTTTACTGAAAAAGAAAGATTCTGAGCCCTTAAGTAAAATTTGGTCCAGTGATCAAGGGTCAGGGACAGAGACATTGAAGTGCTCTGTCCCATATTGAAAGATACACAAACAGTGAATGCAACAACACACAACACAGACAAGACAAGACATTAAATTCAGGAAATGGACGTCCAAAACTGAGACCAGGACTGCATAGCAGGCAAAACCCTATGGGCTGGCAATACCGAATCTGAAACAAAATAGCACTGAGTCGAGGAGACAATTGTTCCTCGATTTCTCCAGTCCTCGGTGGCATCCCCCAATACTGTTATTCATGCAGCAGAATGATTCCTAACCCAAATCGAAAATGTTATCAACCCTAACCATACACTTTTACCTCAATCTAGCTTTTCAGAAGAGCAGGAACAGAGTTGGTCTTACAATCCAGGAATGTAGGGGATCTTCCACCCTGAGAACCTCAAAGATCCATGCAGAAATGATCCCTGAAGAAGATGTAGGCAGCTTTGAAGGACCTGATTGAGCAAAAGTCATCTTCCATGGCGAACAACCTGGTCAGGATGAAGGGTTGTGTCTGAATCAGCCTCTCTATTCTTAATGTAGAGAAGATGGACCAAATGAGACCTGTGTGAAGAGTTGTTCCCAGGTGCCTATGGTTGATATACCATTCTAACTTGTGAATGTGTCACAGGAACCAGGGGCAGCCTCCATCTCATGGGACCCTTGGAAGAAACTGTTAAGACAAAATGGTTGCCAAGGCAGTGAACTCATTCTGTTCCTGAAGGAAGTGACCTCACCTCACTTCCTTGGTGATGGAACTCTCTGATCTTGGGATCCAGGAAGCCAGTTAAACAGTGCCAGTCCTAGTCCCAGTCCCAGTGTTCTCACTTTTTGGATTTTCCGAGGACAGGGTCATTCTTTCTTGCTAACTACTGATGTTAGGATGTCGAAATGGCAGAAAAGCTCTGAAGAGGGGCCTTTCCTGAGAAAGAAGGTAGTGCCTCACCGCTGACTCCTGAATACTTCAGAGAGTTGGCAAAAGACACAATATCTGAGACAGAACAGGCTATTTTGGAGGAACATTGTATGGCCCTTCAGTCAGAGGACACTCCGGATAGTCACAGACCTACTTGTGGGAAGGAGGTGCCTTTGTGGGTTTGGGTATGAGTTTGTGGTTTTGTCTCATGTTCTGAGAATAGGGAGGAAAGGCGGTTTGTTTGGTTTGGAGTGAACTATTTCTAGTAAGTCTTTTGACAAGGTGAGTGTTTCTATGTCTGTAACTCACTGTCCGTGGTTGTAGACATTAGAAAAGATAATGCATCAATGGATGTGTCCTGTCTATGAGAAAGCTCCCCAGCATTCATTCTACTGAATTTATGAATGGACTGCCTCTTGCCTTATGGATGGCCAACTCCTGCTATGTGTGCATCCAAAACCAAAATGGCTAAAAGAACAGTCATTGTGGATAGAGTCTTTTGACTTTCTCTGTAAGGTTCCTGATCTCAATTAAGTGAGAATAGAGATCCTTTGGGTCAAGTGAATTCTTTAAATCCTACAGAGGCTAGCTCATAGTTGCTTGGGTTTTCTCATGACATTAATTCACATAAAGAATCTAAAACGCACAGTCAGTATGCCTCAAATTGGAGAAGCGGAGCAGTATTAATGGCAGGCCTATTTGATTACTCCTGGTTCAAAGGAAGCATGTCCAGGCCACCATGAGTTTAGGCAAATGAGGGGCATGGGAGCTTATTTTGAAAACTGCCTTGGGCTGCACCCCTCATGGAATCCTCCAACCAGAGGTTATGATGAGTGTCTATATATAAGAAGATGAGGGCAATGTGGGAGGTTTTGGTTTTAATTGTGGTCATTTGTGTGGTGGTAGGAAGAGATGACTGGGTCCTCCTGTGCTTGAACTCTGGTGTGATTCCCCATAAAGACTGAGTTCTGAAACTGATCTCAAAGAAGTATTTCCATGAATTGTGTTGGGATATTAGGAGGCCACACATAAGATTGGCCCTTGGAAACTGAGATCTAGTCCCAGAGTGGCTTTCCACAGAGTACTGGGAATCTCAGCCAGGATATCACATTATTTTATTCTGAAAGATTTGGCAGCCATAGTTGAGAGTCAAAACACACATGGACTTCACATTGTAGACCTCAATGGGTCAGGCTTCATGTGACATTTTGGCCACTCTTTGGGAAGCCTTGCCTGTGAGAGTCCTCCATAGATTTCATTGAAATTAGCTTCCTCACCATTTAATGGTTATTGAAATAATTGAAACACTCACTGCCTCCAACTTCATTCTTGAAAAATGGCTCCATATATACCATGAAATTTTTGAAATTCCCATGACCAGGTGGCACTGGAGAACCACTGGATATCCTGTTGCTGATCATGAGTGTGCCAGACACTGCCTTGATTGACTGGGTTTCAGGAAAATGGTGTAGATCAGAAATGCCAGTTAGTTGGAGCCTGCTGAATAGTGGGCCTAGAGCAAAGGTGGGCAGGTGTGAGATAGAACAGCTGTGGTGGTTTCATGTGGATCCTCCATTGGCATCCAAATGGCTTGTGACTGACATTGTGCAGTCAGCAGACACTTATATCTAAAGACATCATATTGTATGGATAGGTTTCAGGGCAATGTTCAGAATCACGTTGCTTTAGTCAAGGGGGCAAGCTATGTTGGAGAGAAGCCTGGTTGGTGCATAATCCTACAGGCCCTGTCCCACCACACGTGACAGAACTCCCTCCAGCACTGTGTCCCAGTTGAACTCCTTGTATTTCGTGAAGCAAATAACGAACTCCCAGTGCAGCAGCAAGAAAAAACACAAAAATTGGAGGATGAGCAAATAGGTTCACAGTCAACACAAGGAGACACTTAGACCCCAGTGGCCACAGTTGACCTACAAACAGAGATTTCAGCACTGCAGCCTCATGTTCATTGGAAAATAAGATACCATGTCCTCCAGGTCACATAGATGAAGACACATCTTTGATGGTCTTACTACAAAGGAAGCTAAAGCTCCTGACAACCACATATATTTCACGTGCCCAATCTCAGAGGCATTTTCTCTAGAAGTCTTTAGACCAGCAGAGCTTCATGTGTGTGGAGTGTTTACCATGTCACTTACTTTTGGAAACTCCTCTTCCACCTCCAAGTTTGTGAACTCCTGAGCATATTCAATTCCTGATATGTATTCACAGATTTTCTAACTCATCTCCTCTAAATGTCATATTTGGGGCGAAGGTAATGTCAAGGCATTGTTCTGGATGAGAGTGAGAAGATTTTTGTGTAGCACATATTTGCATACACTTTGGATTCATTTTCCAATTTTTCATTCGAAATACTCAATCCCTGACACTATACCATACCCTACTAGACTCTGACTACTATTCCTAACATGATGGAGAATAATAACCAAAACAGAATAGAAATACAAGCAAATCAGAGGAGGCATGGTGTACATTTGGACTTGCCTTTTCCATTATATAGCGTAGGAGTTATAAATCTAGTGAATTTTTTGTTTAAAGAGTTCTCCATGTGTTTTTAAACTTATCAAATATGTGAAATCCTTTCTCCCCCATTTCTCTATATCCTATTCAGTACATGTATTTTTATATGCACATATAAAATCGTACCTTGTATCACACGTACTTTCTTGTGAGGTGGCTGACATGTCAGATACAAATTGTGAGAAGAGATCACTCCTCCTAAACGCTGTTGGAACTGAAAATTCAACCTATGGGTGGGCTTCCTAGTTGAACAACTTATACATAAATCCATGTTTAGTAAAATGAATATTTTTGGATACGTGGATGATATATATTTCATGATGAATTTTGATTGGTATATATATTGCTAGTTTTTAATGTCTCTGTGTATGTGTGTGTGTGTGTGTGTGTGTGTTTGTATGTATATATTTATATATAAATACACTGTCCAGATTTTTAAACATATGAAATATATGTGTCTTTTGGCCACTCTTTGGGAAGCCTTACCTGTGAGAGTTCTCTAGAGCTTTCATTGAAATGATCTTCCTCAACATTTAATGGTTCCTGAATGAATTGAAACCCACATTTCCACAAACTTCATCCTTGAAACATGGCTTAATAAATACCATGAAATTTTTGAAATTCCCATGACCAGGTGTCACTAGAGAAACTTTTGATGTCTTCTTGTTGATCATGAATGTACCAGACAGTGCCTTGACTGACTGTTTCATGAAAATTGTGTAGAACAGAGATGCCAGTAAGTTGGAGCCTGCTGATGAGAAGTGGGCCCAGAGTTGTGGTGTGCAGGTGTATGATAAAACATCTGTGGTGGGGCCATGTGGATCTGCCATTGACTTCCGAGTGGCTTTTGGCTGACATGGTGCAGCCAGCAGACCCTTATATGTAAAGGCATCTTGTTATATGGAGAGGTTTCAGGGCAATGTTCAGAATCAGTTTGTTATGGACAAGGGGGCAAGCTATGTGGAGTAGAAGCCTGGTTGGTGAATTCTCCTGAAGACCCTGACCCTCCACACATGACAGAACTCCCTCTGCACTGTGTCCCAGTTGAACTCCTTCTATTTCATGAAGCAAATACAAAAACCCCAGTGCAGAGGCAAGAAACATTATGAAAATTGTAGGATGACCAATTGGCTTCACAGTCAAGACAGAGAGACACTTAGCCCCCAGTGGCCACAGTTTACCTACAAAGAGAGAATACAGCACTGCTGGCTCATGTTCTTTGGAGAATAAGGAACCAAGTCCTCCAGGTCACATAAATGCAGACCCATCTTTGATGGTATCACTACAAAGGACAGTAAATCTCCTGACAACAACATGTATTTCAAGTGCCCAACCTCAGAGGCAGTTTCTCAAGAAGTATTTAGGCCAGCAGAGTTCCACGATTGTGGAGTGTTCATCCTGTCCTTTACTTTTGAAAACTCCTTTACAACCCCCAAGGTTGTGATCTCCTGAGCATTTTCCATTCCAGATATGTATTCACGGATTTACTAATTCTTCTCCTCTAATTGTGTCTTACTTGCGGTGAAGGTAATGTCAAGGCATTGTTCTGAATGAGAGTGGGAAGATTTTTTGTAGCACATATTTGCATACACAATGGATTAATTTTCCTATTTTCCATTCGAATTTCTGAAACCCTGACACTAAACCACACCGTACTAGACTCTGACTACTAATCCTAATATCATGGAGAAAAATAACCCAAACAGAATAGAAATACAAGCAGTTCAGAGGAGGCATATTGTATAGTTGGATTTGCCTTTTGCATGATAAAGTGTAGATGTTATAAATCTGGTCAATTATTATTTGAAATAGTTCTTCATGTGTTTTGAAAGGTATCAGTTATGTGAATTCCTGTCTCCCCTTATCTGTTGCCTATTCAGCACATGTATTTTTATATGCACATATAGAATCCTACCTGGTACCACACGTACATTCTTGTGAGGTGGCTGACATGGCAGATACAAATTGTGAGAAGAGATCACTCCTCCTAAATGCTGTTGGAACTGAAAATTCAACCTATGGGTGAGCTTCCTAGTTGAACAACATTATACATAAATCCATATTCAGTAAAATAAATATTTTTGGATCTGTGTATGATATGTATTTCATGATGAATTTCGATTTTCATATATATTGCTACTTTTTAATATCTCTGTGTGTGTTTTGTGAAAAATCTACACTCTCTAGATTTTTCAAAATATGAAATATATGTCTCTTATTATACACTCCCTAAATTCATTCATGTTCATGTATGTGGTTTTATAATCAACTTTTCACAAGATTATTTTCAGATATATTCATCCACCTAAAATACATATTTGTTTTCTAGTACTGAAAACTCACTTCAGTAAAGGGTGCATACAAATCCTTATATTTCTACAGTAACTGACCCTGTTTAACATCAATACAAGTAGATTCCTATGGGAAATGTTGTGCATTTTGATGTTCATTTTTATTCAACACTGGTACATTACTATTTCTTCAGTTTATGGACATCTTAGAAAATAGATTTCATCCACATTTCACAAATTTAAATGCATTTGGTACACTTTCAATCACTTCCTGCTTAAGATCACACGTATTCCTCCTTTTTTTGACTGGTTTTTTCATGATAGTTCTTCCTAACGCATTATTTTTGATTTCCATAATCTTTTTGAAGCAAAACTCACACTCTCTTTATGATAAACCATAACACTTTCATTACCATTAGATGTATAATTGGATGGAATGAATGATTGTATATCCATGTAAGATTTCCTGTATATTTTCAGATATCAATTTATTCCAATTTCCAAAGTTGATACCAGTTATATTATTTATTCACAGTATGGACTATTCATGCATTATCTCTATATTCATAGAAACAGGGTACACCTATTTTTATCCCTAATATTAATTAATGAGTTTTCAAAATATAGCTCCCCTTAATGGTAGAAGAAATACTCATGTCACCAGAACTACATATATATTTTATCACAGTAATATTCTGGAAAAAAATTGCAAAGATCACACTTATGTCTGTACCAACTCCTAAACTGAATGTGAGTATGAATTACTAAAAACATCCATGTCCTGTATGCCTAAGGGTCTCAAATGTCAATCCTATTGTTGAGTACATATCTGTTTCATTCTAAGATTATATATTCAACCTCAACCCTGTTGAAAATGTCTAAACCTATCACTCACTTTATACTTTGCCTGATTTTCTAATGTCACTATTGATATCTATTTTCCTACATATTTTGCCCAGTTCATCATAGTGACTGATTCTTCAGATTTGCTGACATTTACATTCACTCTCTAACAAAAACCCTATTACTAAAAAGGTCTTGGTCCAACTCCTAGACTCACTCTTCTTCCTAAACTTACTATCTTCCTAATCTTCCTGACTACCACTTTTTGACTGGATGTTTTCTTTTACATTCAATCACCTGAGGTACAGTGTTTTATCCTACAGATGTTGCACATTTTAGGATATATATTTAATTCACAAGTTCACAAATTTGTAGGCATTTGCTTCACTTTTAATCACTTCCTGCGTCAGAACACATTATTCCTCCAGGTTTCTTGACTGTTTTTTTCATGAGACTTCTTTCAAAACACATTATTTTTGATTTCCAAAGCACTTTTGAAGCAAAACTCACACAATCTTCATGATACACCATAACGTTAATATTACCATTAGATGTATTTCTGGTTGGAATGAATGATTGTATATCAATATAAGATTTCCTGTATATATTCAGATATCAGTTCAATCCATTACTTAAAGTTGGAACAAGTTTTATTATTTATTCACAGTATGGCCTATTCATGCTTTATCTCTATATTTATAGACACAGGGAACACCTCTTTGTACCCCTAATACTAATTTTACATCTTTAATATATTGCTCCCAGAAATGGTGGAAGAAATACTCATGTCACCTGATCTACATATACATTTTATCACAGAAATATTCTGGAAAAAAATGTAAAGGTCACACTTATGACTGTATCAAAGCCTAAATGGATAGTGAACATGGATTACTAAAAACATCCATGTCTAGGTTGCCTTTTGCTCTCAAATGTCAATTCAATTGGTGACTACATATTTGTTTCTTCCTAAGATTATGTATTCAAACTCAACCCTGTTGAAAGTGTCTAAACAGTCACTCACTTTATACTTTGCCTGATTTTGTAATGCCTCTATTGATATTTGCGTTGCTACATATTTTCCCCAGTTCATCATACTGAGAGACTCTTCATATGTCCTGACATTTACATTCACTCTCTAACAGAAACCCTATTGCTAAAGACCTTTTGTTCCAAATCCTATACTCACTCTTCTTCTTAAACCTACGGAATATCTTCCTAATCCTACTGACTATCCCTTTTTGATTGGATGTTCTCTTCTACATTCAATCATCCAAGGTAAAAGGTCCTATGCCATTGTATATCATGTTATCTGAGACATCTTTGCAGAACATAATTCAAATCTAAGTATCCCAATCAAGGTCCCAATGCCCTTCTGGGCTTCAAATCATACCGAGATTTCTGTTTTCATACTTATATTTCACCTCTGTATACTTGTAATTATCGCAGAGAATGATTACTAACCCAAAACGAACCTGTTACTATCCCTAAACATACACTGTTCCCTCAATCTTATTTTACAGAAGAGCAGGGACAGAATGGTTCTTACAATACAGGAAAGTAGTGGACTTTCCACCTGCTGAGAACCTCAAATGTCCATGCAGAAATGATACCTGGAAGTTGTAGGTATGTATGTAGGACCTGAGAGAGCAAAATTCATCTTCCATGGCAAACAACCTGGTCTGGATGAGGGATGTGTCTGAATCAGCCTCTCTCTTCTTATTTTAGAGAAAATGGACCAAACCAGGCCTGTGTGGAGAGCTGTTCCCGGGTGCCAATGGTTGATATACTATTCTAACTTGTGAAATTGTCACAGGAAGTAGGGGCAGACTCCATCTCATGGGACCCTTGGAAGCAACTGTTAGGACAAAGTGGTTGCCAAGGCAGTGACCTCATTCAGTTCCAAAGACAGTGGCAAACCTCATTTTCTTGGTGATGGAACTCTCTGAACTTGGTATCCAAGAAGCCAGGCACCCAGAGGCAGTCCCAGTCCCAGTCCCAGTGGGCTCACTTGTTAGGATTTACCAAAGACAGAGTGAGTCTTTCTTGGTAACTACTGATGTGAGGATGGCCAAAAGCCAGGAAAGCTCTGAAGTGGGACCTTTCCTGAGAAAGCAGGCAGTGGCTCACCGCTTTTTCCTGACAACTTCACAGAGTTGGCCAAGGAAACCATATCTGAGAGAGGACAGGCCATTTCGGGGGATCATAGTATGGCCCACCATTCAGAGGACACTCCAGATAGTCACAGACCTACGTGGGGGAAGGAGATGCCATTGTGGGAGTGGGTGTGGATTTGTGGTTTTGTCTCATGTTCTGAGAATAGGTTGAAAAGGCGGTTTGTTTGGTTTGGAGTGGACAGTTTCTAGTATGTCGTTTGACAAGGTGAGTGTTTCTTTGTCTGTGTATCCCAGTATGTCCGTTGTTATAGACATTAGAAAAGAGAATGCATTAATGGATGTGTCCTGTCTAGTATAAATCTTCCCCTAATTCATTCTGCCCAATATATGAATGGACTGCAGCTTGTCTTATTGATGGGCAACACCTGCTATCTTCCTAAATTGCTGTTTTCTTCCTGAATTCTGGCCACTCTCCAGAATAGGCTCATGGTTTTGTGTCCATGATATGTACCACCTTCAAGCTCTGTGACATGGCCATATACTGGAGAGCTGAAGAGAATGGCGAGCATCTCAGAAAACTTGGATATCATGGTGACCAGGAAAGTCTCAGTGGAGAAACCCTGCTTTTTCCCTTTTGCTTACTTATTGTTCTGTTGCACTGAATGTCTGGAAGTTCTTTGCCTCAGGCCACTCCTTTGTGAAGCCTGAAGAAAACGGTTTTCAAATAGAAATGAATGGGCATCAACTGTGGCTCTTCGCTTAATTGCTTTGGAAAGGGATGTGTCTGAATTAGCCTCTTGGCCCTGTGTGTGGCTGTGGCATAGATTCTCAGCACCTGATGGATCTATAGAATGATCTCATGTGTGCATCCAAAACCATAATAGCAAAAATTCAGTCATTGTGGATGAAGTCTCTCCCCTTCCTCTGTAAGGTTCCTGACCTCAATCAAGTGAGAATAGGTGTTCTTTGGGCCAAATGAGTTCTTCAAAGCCCTGCAGAGGTGCTTGGGTTTTCGCATGACTCCAAATCACATAAAAAATCTATTCCTGAAATTAGTAGTCCTCAAATGGGAGAAACAGAGCACTATTAATGGCAGGCTTATTTGATCACTTCTGGTTTACAGGAAGGATGTCCAGGCCACCCTGACTACAGGCCAATAAGGGGCAAGCGAGCTTAATATGGACATTGTCTTAGGCTGCGCCCCAAATGGAAAACTCCAGTCAGAGGTGAAGATAAGTGACTATATGGAAGAAGATGAGGGCCATATGGGAGTGTTTTGATTTTAATTTTGGTCATTTGTGTAGCGGTTGGAAGAAATGACTGGGTCCACCTGGGCTTTAACTCTGGTGTGATTCCCTTTAGTGACTGAGTTGTGGAACTCACCTCAGAGAAATATTCCATGAAATATGTTGGGATTTTAGGAAGCCACACATGAGAGTCACCCTTGAAAACTGAGATCTAGGCCCAGGGTGGATTTCCACAGAGCACTGGGAATCTCAGCCAGGGTATCACATGATTTTATTCTTAAAGACAAGGCAGCCATAGTTGAGAGTCAATACACACATGGACCTCACATTGTAGACCTCAATGGGTCTGGCTTCCTGTGACATTTTAGCCATTCTTTGGAAAGCCTTGGCTCTGAGATTTCTCCAGAGCTTTCATTGAAATGAGCTTCCTCAACATTTAATGGTTACTGAATGAATTGAAACCCACAGTGCCTCCAACTTCATCCTGGAAAAATGGCTAGATAAATACCATGATATTTTTGAAATTCCCATGACCAGGTGGCACTGGAGAACCTTTGGATGTCCTGTTGCTGACCATGAGTATAGCAGACAGTGCCTTTATTGACTGAGTTACAAGAAAACGGTGTAGAACAGAGATGGCAGTAAGTTGGTGCCTGCTGACTAGTGGGTCTACAGCAGTGGTGGGCAGGTGTGTGATAAAACATCAGTGGTAGGGCCATGAGGATCTACCATTGGATTCCCAATGGCTCTTGACTGACATGATGCAGCAAGCAGACCCTTATATGTAAAGACATCTTGTTATATGATGAGGATTCAGGCCAATGTTCAGAATCAGGTTGATATGGACAAGGGGGCAATGGGGCAAGCTATGATGGATAGAAGCATGGTTGGTGCATTCTCCTGCAGACCGTGACCCACCACATGTGACGGAACTCCCTCAAGTACTGTGTCCCAGTTGAGCTCCTTGTATTTTGTAAGGCAAATACCAAACTCCCAGTGCAGAAGCAAAAACACCACAAAAAGTGGAGGAGGACCAAATGGCTTCACAGTTCACACGGGGAGACACTTAGTCCCCAGTGGACACAGTTTACCTATAAAGAGAGAATTCAGCACAGCTGCCTCATGTTCATTGGAAAATAAGAAACCATGTCCTCCAGGGCACAGGGATGCAGACCGAGCTTTGATGGTCTCACTACAAAGGAAGCCAAATATCCTAACAACAACATATATTTCAAGTACCCAACCTCAGAGGCAGTTTCTCAAAAAGTTTGAAGGCCAGCATAGGTCCATGTTTGTGGAGTGTTTCCCCTGTCCCTTACTTTTGGAAACTCCTCTACCACCTCCAAGGTTGTGAACTCCAGAGCATTTTCCATTCCAAATATGCATTCACTGATTTTCTAACTCTTCTCCTCTCATTGTGTCTTACTTGGGGAGAAGGTAATGTGAAGGCATTGTTCTGGATTAGAGTGATAGGATTTTTTTGCAGCACATATTTGCATACACATTGGATTCCTTTTCCAATTTTCCTTTCAAAATGCTGAATCCCTGACACTAACACACACCTACTAGACTCAGAATACTCTTCCTAATATAATGGAGAAAAAAACCCAAACAGAATAGAAATACAAGCAGTTTAGAGGAGGCATGTTGTATAGTTCGACTTGCCTTTTGCATCATATAAGGTAGGAGTTATAAATCTATTCAATTTTTAATTGAAATAATTTTCCATTTGTTTTTAAAGTTAAGAAATATGTGATTTCTTGTTTCCCTTTCTCTGTAGCAATACACACATGTATATTTATATGCACATATAGAATCCTAACAGGTATCACACGTACATTTTTGTGAGGTGGCTGACTTGGAAGTTAAAAATTGTGAGAAGAGATCACTCCTCTTAAACGCTGTTGGAACTAAAAGTCAACATATAGGGGAGCTTCCTATTAGAACAACATTATACATAAACTTATGTTCAGTAAAATAAATATTTTTGCATCTGTGAATGATATATATTTAATGATGAATTTCAATTGGCATATATATTGCTACTTTTTAATGTCTCTCTTTGTGCGGGTATATATATATATATATATATATATATATATATATATATATATATATATATCTCCACACTCCACAGATTTTTCAAAATATAAAATATATGTGACTTATATACACTCTCTAAATTCATTTATGTTCATGTATGTGGATTTATAATGAAATTTATACAAGATTATTCCCAGAACTATTCATCCACCTGAAATACATATTTGTTTCCTAGTACGGAAAACTAACTTCAGTGACTGGTGCATACAAATACTAATAATTCTACAGTAACTGACCCCGTCTAACATCAATGCAAGTAGATTCCAATGGGACATGATATGTAATTGGACGTTATTTTTATTCAACACAGGTACATTATTATTTCTTCAGTTTTTCACATCATAGGATATGAATTTCATCCACAATTCACAAATTAATAGGCATTTGTTTCAAATTTAATCACTTCCTGCTTCAGAGCACATGTGTTGTCAGGGTTTCTTGACAGGTCTTTTCATGAGAATTCTTTTCAAACACATTATTTTCAATTTCCATAGTCACTTTTGTAGCAAAACTCACAAACTCTTCATGATAAACCAAAACACTAATATTATCATTAGATGTATAACTGGTTGTAATGAATGATTGTATATCAATATAAGTATGGTCTATTCATGCTTTATCTCCATATTCATAGACACAGGGTACACCTCTTTGTAACCCCAATATGAATTTTACGTCTTCAATATATTGCTCCCAGAAATGGTGGTAGAAATACTCATGTCACCTGATCTACATATACATTTTATCACAGTAATAATCTGGACAAAAATGTAAAGGTCACACTTATGATTGTACCAAAGCCTAAATGTAATGTGAACATGAATTACTAAAAACATCCATGTCCAGGTTTCCTAATGCTCTCAAATGTCAATCCTATTTGTGACTACATATTTGTTTATTGCTAGGATTAAGTATTCGAACTCAACCCTGTTGAAAATGTCTAATCCTATCACTCACTATATACTTTGCCTGATTTCGTAATGTCACTATTGATATCTGCTTTTCTACATATTTTCCACAGCTCATCATAGTGACTGACTCTTCATATGTGCTGACATTTACATTCACTCTCTAACTAAAACCCTATTACTAAAGAAATTTTGGTCCAAATCCTATACTCACTCTTCTTCCTAAACCTACCAAATATCTTCCTAATCCTACCTGCTATCCCTTTTTGACTAGATGTTCTCTTCTACATTCAGTCATCCAAGGTACACGGTCCTATGCCATTGTATATCGATTTAACTTAGACAACTGTGAAGAACATAATTCAAAGCTAACTATCCCAATCAAGGGCCCAATGCCCTTCTGGGCTTCAAATCATACCTAGATTTCTGTTTTCATACTTCTATTTCACCTCTATATTCTTGTAAATATCGTAGGTTCCCAATACCATTATTCATCACACAGAATGATTCCTAACAAAAATCAAACCAGTTATTAACCCTAAACATACACTGTTCCTTCAATCTCATTTTACAGAAGAGCAGGGACAGAGTGGTTCTTACAATACAGGAAAGTAGGGGACCTTCCACCTGCTGAGAACCTCAAAGGTCCATTCAGAAATGATACCTGGAGAAGTTGTAGGCAGGTATGAAGGTCCTGAGAGAGCAAAATTCATCTTCCATGGCGAACAACCTCGTCAGGATGACGGGATGTGTCTGAATCAGACTCTCTCTTCTTATTGTAGAGAAGACTGACCAAACCAGGCCTGTATGGAGAGCTGCTCCCGGGTGCCTATGGTTGATATACCATTCTAACTTGTGAAAGTGTCACAGGAAGTAGGGGCAGACTCCATCTCATGGTAGCCTTGGAAGCAACTGTTAGGACAAAGTGGTTGCCAATGCAGTGACCTCATTCAGTTCCAAGAAAGTGACATACCTCATTTCCTTGGTGATGGAACCCTCTGAACTTGGTATCAAAGATGCCAGGCAGCCAAAGGTAGTCCCAGTCCCAGTCCCAGTGGGCTAACTTGTTTGGATTTACCAAGGACAGAGTCAGTCTTTCTTGGTACCTACTGATGTGAGGAAGGCAAATGCCAGGAGAGCTCTGGAGAGGGACTTTTCCTGAGAAAGCAGGTAGTGACTCACCACTTTTTCCTGACAACTTCACAGAGTTGGCCAAGGAAACCAGATCTGAGAGAGGACAGGCCATTTTGGGGGATCATAATATGGCCCACCATTCAGAGGACACCCCAGATAGTCACAGACCTACTTGGGGAAAGGAGGTGCCTTTGTGGGAGTTGGTGTGTGTTTGTGGTTTTGTCTCATGTTCTGAGAATAGGTAGGAAAGGTGGTTTGTTTGGTTGGATTGGACTGTTTCTAGTAAGTTTTTGACAAGCTGAGTCTTTCTATGTCTGTGTCCGTTGTTGTTGACATTAGAAAAGAGAATGCATTAATGGATGTGTCCTGTCTAGTATAAATCTTCCCAAAATTCATCCTGCCCAATTTGTGAATGGACTGCAGCTTGTCTAATCGATGGGCAACACCTGCTATCTTCCTAAGTTGCTGTTTTCTTCCTGAATTCTGGCCACTCTCCAGAATAGGCTCATGGTTTTGTGTCCAAAATATGTACCACCTCCAAGCTCTGTTACATGGCTATGTACTGGAGAGCTGAAGAGAATGGAAAGCATCTCAGAAAACTCAGATATCAGTGTGACCAGGAAAGTCTCAGTGTAGTAACCCTGCTTTTTCCCTTTTGCTTACTTATTGTTCTGTTGCACTGAATGTCAGGAAGGTCTTGCCTCAGGCCACACCTTTGTGAAGCCTGGAGAAAACAGTTTTCAAATGGAAATGAAGGGAATCACCTGTGGCTCTTTTCTTAATTGCTTTGGAAAGGGATGTGTCTGAATCAGCCCCTTGGCCCTGTGTGAGGCTGTGGCTTAGATTCTGAGCACCTGATGTATCTAAAGAAAGATCCCATGTGTGCATCCAAAACCAAAATGGCCAAAAGAGCAGCCATTGGAATGAAGCCTCTCGCCTTTCTCTGTAAGGTTTCTGACCTCCATAAAGTGAGAATAGAGATCCTTTGTGTCAAATGAGTTCTTCACAACCTGCAAAGGCTAGCCAATAGGTGCTTGGGTTTTCTCATGACTCCAATTAAAATAAAGAATCTAACCCAAAAGTCAGTAGGCCTCAAATTGGAGAATTGGAATAGTATTAATGGCAAGCCTATTTGTTCTCTCCTGGTTCACAGGAATGGTGTCCAGGCCACCCTGAAGGTATGCAAATGAGGTGCAAGGATGCTTATTTTGGACACTGTTTTTGGCTGTGCCCCTCATGGAAACATTCAGGCAGAGTTTATGATGAGTGTTTATATGGAAGAAGATGAGGGACGTGTGGGAGTATTTTGTTTTTAATTGTATTCATTTGTGTCACGGAAGAGTTGACTGGGTCCATCTGTGCTTGAACTCTGGTGTGATTCCCCTTACAGACTGAGATCTGGAACTGAACTCAGAGAAGTATTGCCATGAATTGTGATGAGATTTTAGGAGGCCAGGCATGAGAGGTGACCTTGGAACCCGAGGTCTAGGCCCAGGTTGGCTTTCCAAAGAACACTGGAAATCTCAGGCAAGATATCACATGATTTAATTCTGAAAGACTTGGCAGCCATAATTGCGATTGAAAACACACATGGACCTCACTTTGTAGACCTCAATGGGCCTGGTTTCATGTTACTTTTTGGGCACTTTTTGAGAAGCCTTGCCTGTGAGAGTGCTCCAGAGTTTCACTGAAATTAGCTTCCTCAGCATTTAATTGTTCCTGAATGAATTGAAACCCAAAGTGCCTCCAACTTCATCCGTGAAATATTGCTGGATAATTAACATAAAATTTTTGAAATTCCCATTACCAGCTAAAACTGGAGAACCTTGGGATGTCCTCTTGATGATCATGAGTATACCAGACAGTGCCTTGATTGACTGGGTTTCAAGAAAATGGTGTAGAACAGAGATGCCAGTAAGTTGGAGCCTGGTGAGTAGTGGGACTAGAGCAGTGTTATGAAAGTGTGTGATAAAACATCTGTGGTGGGGCCATGTGGATCTTTCATTGGCTTCCAAATGCCTTGTGACTGACATGGTACAGCCAGTAGACCCATATATGTAAAGGCATATTTTTATATGGAGAAGTTTCAGGGCAATATTCAGAATCATGTTGCTATTGTCAAGGGGGCAAGATACATGGGATATAACCCTGGTTGGTGCATTCTCCTGCAGACCCTGCCCACCACACCTAACAGAACTAGCTCCAGCAATGTGTCTCATTTGAATTTTTTTTTTTCGTAAAGAAAATACCAAACTCCCAGTGCAGCAGCAAGAAACACCACGAAAATTGGAAGATGACCAAATGGCTTCACAGTCCACACGGGGAGAAAAAAAGCCCTCAGTGGCCACAGTTTACCTACAAAGAGAGAACTCAGCACTGCTGCCTCATTTTGATTGGAAAATAAGTAACCATGTCCTCCAGGTCACATAGATGCAGAAACAGCTTTGATGGTCTCACTGCAAAGAAAGCTAAAGCTCCTGACAACAACATATATTTCAAGTGCCCAACCTCAGAGGCAAATTCTCAAAATGTCTTTAGGCCAGCAGAGCTCCATGTTTATGGAGTGTTTACCCTGTCCCTTGCATTTAGAAACTCCTCTACCACCTCCAAAGATGTGAAATCTGGAGCATTTTCCATTCCAGATAGTTATTCACAAATTTTCTAACTCTTCTCCTCTAATTGTGTCTTACTTGAGGCGAAGGTTATGTCAAAGCATCGTTCTGGATGAGAGTTGGAAGATTTTTCTGTAGCATATATTTGCATACACATTGGAATCAATTTCCTATTTTCCATTCGAAATACTGAATCCCTGACACTAACCCATACCCTACCAGACTCTGACTCCTAAACCTAATATGATGGAGAAAAATAACCCAAACAGAATAGAAATACAAGCAGTTCAGAAGAGGCATGGTGTATAGTTGGACTTGCCATTTGCATGATACAGATTAGGATTTATAAATCTAGTCAATTTTTTGTTGAAATAGTTCTCCATGTATTTTTAAAGTTAACAAATATGTTAGTCTTCTTTTCTCTGTAGCCTATTCAGCACATGTGTTCTTATATGCACATATAGAATCCTACCTGGTACCACACGCAAATTCTTGTGAGGTGGCTTACTTGGCAGATACAAATTGGAGAAGAGATCACTCCTACCAATCCCTGTTGGAACTGAATATTCAACCTACGGGTGAGCTTCCTAGTTGAACAATATTATACCTAAATCCATGTTAAGTAAAATGAATATTTTTAGATCTGTGCATGATATATATTTTATGATGAATTTTCATTGATATATCTATTTTGCTACTTTTTTTGTCTGTGTGTGTTTTTTGTATATATATATATATATATATATATATATATATATATATATATATATACACACACACTCTCCGGATTTTTCAAAATATGAAATACATGTGTCTTATATACACTCCCTCAATTCATTCATGTTCATGTATGTGTATTTATAATCAAACATTCACAAGATTATTCTCAGAAATATTCATCCACCTGAAATTTGCCTAATGCTCTCAAATGTCAATCATATTGGTGATTACATATTTGTTTCTTCCAATGATTATATATTCAACTCAACCCTGTTCAGAATGTCTAATCCTATCACTCACTTTATACTTTGCCTGATTTCCTAATGTCTCTATTGATATCTGCTTTCCTACATATTTTCCCCTGTTCATCATTGTGACTGACTCTTCACCTTTACTGACATTTACATTCACTCTCTAACCGAAACCCTATTGCTAAAGAACTTTTGCTTCAAATCTTACACTCACTCTTCTTCCTCAACATACTGACTATCCTCCAAATCCTACCGACTATCCCTTTTTTACTGGATGTTCTCTTCTACATTCAATCATCCAAGTAAATGTCGGGTGAGCTTCGGTGGAGGAGACCACCAACAGACTATCTCATGAAACAGCAAAGAGTTTATTGTGTGTCCAGCATGCTGGGGCTCAGAGCTCAATTGAATAGAGCAGACAGTTCTGAAAATAGCTTAATTAGAGCTTATATGCTTTTTCTTTAGAGGGCAGAGTGGGAAGTTTATTGATGGGTCAGGACGAGTGGGCAGTTTGCCTGCAACTGGGTGAGGGAGTACATTCTGAATTTTGGCAGTTGGGGACAGCACATTCTGGGAACAAGATTTGCAAGCATTTCTCAAAATTTCAACAGTGTTTTGTTAAGCATACAGAAAAACAGGAAGTGACAAGTACCTATTTTATTAACCTTTCATTCCCCACTTCTTTTTCTGGCTACTTTTAATCATAAAAATGATCATTGGGGGGTGTCACATTCTTTGTCTGCTAGTGGGTTATTATCATAATTTTAACTCTTCCAATTTGAGCCTGGAGAAAAGAAATTACATGATTGAGCAAACAGGGTTTTATACTTCGCAATAATATGAGGATTATTATTGGACCGGCCAGGGTTGATCAAAACGTAGTTTACCAGGGGGACTGTGTGAACGAAGACTCAAACCATCCTTTTTGGGCCTCTCTCTCTCTTTGATGCTCTTCAAGGTGTCCCTTTATTTTACTCATAAATTTTTTTACAACTCCAGTATGGTCGGCATAAAAACAGCATTCTTCCCTCAATGCAGCACAAAACCTCCCTTTTCTAATGAAGAGGAGGTCCAACCCTCGACTGTTCTGTAAAACAACTTCAGAGAGAGAGGTTAAAGATTCATGCAAAGCTCTGATGGAGGTTTCTAATATCTTAGTTTTGGTCTATTGCTGCTTCTAATTGGGTCATTTGTTGTGTCCCATGGACAAGGGAGTGGTTCCTGTGCCCACCCATGCAGCAACTCCTATTCCTAGTAGGATGGCTAAAGTGAAAAATATGTGTTCCCAGTGAAACTGGGTTGTATGCCCCCATATTTGATTTTCAAATGAACCTGCTTCATGACAGAGCACGCTGGGAAACATCTGCTCCATTACAGAATTAATCACATGTGTTGACCATTTCATGAAAACATAAACAAATGTTTATGTATATAGAATTATGCTGTTGTAGGGACGCACAAGGCAAGGCACCTAAGATAGCAATGAAGACAGGAAAACAGTCCTATTTGGTTGCAAGCGGATTCAGAGGACAATGCTTTTGTTGTAATCAATTAATCCCCTGAAACTCAAGTTTAGGTAGTTTCAGAATTTTGTACCCAACAAGTAAGGGAAGGGGGTCAGAAGTTCACAGTCTGCAGAAGTTCAAAAAAGCAGATTTTGTTTCTGTTTTTTCCTCTGTTCTGGGCAAGTTAACTTTTGAAGGACACCTGGGAGGGGGAGAGCTTATTCTTCCCTTTCTTATTTTCCCCCTGCCAGCTGTTACCACAGAGCCTAGTTGGTAATTTATTTATCTTAGCAATGTAGCCATCTCTGTGAAGGCCCAGCTCAAGGTCAGAGGCCTTGTTTACATATTTTGTGAAAAACAAGTAAGGGCATGTGTAACATAGAAGTGCTGATTTTTTTAGCCAGTGACCAAGTAGAACAGGACAACAGGAAAAGAGGAAGTTTATCTACATTGAAATCTTTTATAGGGACTCTTTTCCTGAAAGTCCTAAAGTCAGCCAGGTGAAGACTTCTGGAGAAGGTCAGTTAAGACTATTCTGTGGCTTAGTACAGAGGGGGAAGTCGGGGAAGGCGGGGCTGAGAGCAGCTCCATGGATCTGAGAATGAGGAAGGAGAGATGTAAAAGAATAATGGGAAAGGGGTTTGGGATGTTTCTAGCAACAAAAACTTGAGCAGTAGAACTGGTAGAGCAGAGGGGAAGACGGGAGTGAGTATCCCAAAACGCATGTGAGGGACTTTAAATTATTAGTAAACTGTTTTCAGTGATGACAAAGCAACTTTAAAGGCCATTTTCATTCCATCTTGGATAGGGGTCTGAAGGCTCTCCTCAGTTGGTTTGAGCTTTTGGTTAGCTGGAAACAGGACCTGGTGGGACCCGGAGCGGGCACTGACAGGAGAAGAGAGGAGAGAGTGGGTGGAGGTGTACCTCTGAACCTGCTACCTCAGCAAGGGGGCAATGGTCTGAGAACCAGCGAAGGTTTGGGTATTTGATCTAATAATTGAATGTGAGAAATCAGGTTTCTGAGGTGGGAGTGACAGCAGAGACTCTGGAGCAGAAGGCTGAAGGTTAGGATCTATTGGATAAGCATAGTTCAGGATGTGAGCAAAGGAGGGAAAAGGCCTCCACATAGGGGAATCTCCTTTCACCCTTTTGAGCACTTGCAGAAGTTAAAAAGGTCAAACAGAATTGGAGCATCTAGAGACCCTTCTGGGTTCCATTGGTTTTGGTTATTTAATTGGTAATATGGCCAATGCTGTGTACAAAATTTGATGAGGAGTTTGGGTTCCATCAGGCAGCCCCTGTATGCTCACATCCCCATGATTTACAGAAGAAGTCGGCTTTTCCCCCACAGAGCCATGACTGTTTGTGTCTTTGATAGTCTGCCGGGCACACATAGTAATCTAGGCTAGCCAACCTGCATCTGGCTCGTGTGTCCCTACATCCATAATGTTTGTTTCCATTATCTATGTTACGGAAGGGATTTAATGGAATTTTAGTGGGATCCTTTTCATCAGGGATATCCCAATAGTAAAGACTTATAGCCAGCTGATAAATGTCCTGGTGGAGAGATGGCCACCAGGTCCCTAAGGGGGCTGTATGCGGGATAGTTTATACTTTTTTTTTTCAGTAGGATTTGTGATCAGCCATCACTGCTGAATGGGCTAATGAGGGTTAGGACTATTTGTGGCCAAGGGAAGAGTCTATAGCCTTATCCACACAGCGAATATGCAATTTGAAAGTGTTATCATTCTTTTCCAGTTTCCAGCCAGAGTGTGGACAGGGCGCAGGCTTGAGATGAGAGGCATGGATCCAGGAAGTGATTCTGTCTACCTTTACCACTGTAGGTGTTATAACTAGCACCTGATATGGTCCTTTCCAACGGGGTTCCAGGGATGACACCTGATGTCATCTTATGTAGATGTAGTCTCTTACTTGATATCAATGTGGAGTCCCCACGTCCCCAGTTTGGTAGGTAGTGGCCAGCTGTTTTCACAGGTATTGTAGTGTTCCTTCAAGAGCTTAAATTGTGTCAAGGAAGGGGGTGTGGAGGGGATCATTAAGTTTTAGAGTTGGGCTTAGGTCCCTTACTGGAGGCTGGGCACCGTAGAGAATTTTAGAGGGGGTGAGGTTACTCAAAGAAACAGAGGGAGAAGTTCTTGCATGAAACATTGCATAAGGCAGGAGCATAGTCCAATCTTTTATGCTGGTTTCTAAGCCAAATTTCGTTAAGGTTTCTTTAATGGTTCTATTCATTCTTTCTACCTGTCCTGAACTCTGCGGTCAATAAGCACAATATAACTTCCAATTAATCCCCAGGTTCCCTGGTAACCCCTGATTTACCTGGGCCACTAACGCTGGTACATTATCAGACCCTATTACCTTTGGCAGTCAGTATCTTGGAAAAATATCTTCCAGGATCTTCTTGACCACCATTTGCACTGTTTCTTTCTTTTTTTTCTTTTTCTTTTAGTGGGGAAGGCTTCAATCCATCCTGAAAATGTATCTACAAAGACTAGGAGATATTTATGTCCATACCTTGCTGGCTTAATTTCAGTAAAGTTAACTTCCCAGAATTGTCCTGGACTGGTTCCTCGTAGGTGCTTTAATGCAGGAAACATGGAAGGGTAAGCATTAACCAATTGATGGACCTGACAGGCTTTTTTTACCCATTCAGTTATTTCCTTTTGCTGTGAGTCAATTAGTGGAAAACTCTGTTCTTGATACTTCAGAAATACCTGCAGTTTCTTTGAACCAAGTTGAGTGAGTTTATGTGCATTTTCTACTGACATAGTTAGAGCTGTGATTACAGGAGTTTTTACTGAAGGATTTAGAAATTCCACTTGGGGGCCTTCAGGGTTAAAAGTTATTTTGGCCTGGAACTTGGTGAGCAGATCTCTGCCCATCAATGGGGCCAGATATTCTGGAATTACTAGGAAGGAGTGATGGATTTTTCCTTTCCCCACGTCCATGGTCCTCTTAGTTGCTCAAGCCTGATATTTACTGTCGTTAGCCCCTTGAACTAGAGACCTTTTATTTGATAGAGGGCCCAATGGAGCCTTATGGGCTGAATATATTGCCCCTGTATCCACTTCAAAGTTTACTGGGGTCCCCTTCATTTCAAAAGTTACCCTGAACTCAGGGAGGGCATCTGAGCCCCAACTTTTGTAGTCATCCTCCAGAGTCAGAATGGCTGGCTGGCGTGGCTGTCTCTTCCTAGGGCACTCGTGGGCCCAGTGTCCTTTTTCTTTAGAGTAGGCACATTGATTTGAGGCCAGGGATGGCCTCGAGCATGGGACCAGGTATCCCTTCCTGTCTCCCTTTTTCTTAATTTCTGGCACTTTTGGTGTTGTGACCAGGACCTTAGTCAACGCCTTAGTCTGTCTTTTGTTTCTTTTATCATCCTTTTGCTCCCTTCTCTTCCTCAGTTTCTCTCTTATAGTATACTTTCTCGGCTTCTCTGACTAAATCTCTCAAAATCATATCTTGTAATCCATCTAAGTATTGTAACTTTCTTTTAATATTTAGGGCAGCTTGCATAATAAAGGCCATTGTGACAGATGCTTTTTGATCCTCTGCCTGAGGATTGAAAGGTGTTTATCTTCTATATGCCTCTATAATTCTCTCTAGAAACATAGAGGGAGATTCATTAGGCCCTCGAATAATCTCTCTTACCTTGGCCAAATTATTTGGAACCCAGCGAAAAGTGGACAGATGCTTTCTTACCTTCAAATGTGTTGGGGATCCAGTTGGGTCACTTCAAGGGAAAGCTGGCTTTGATTATGTTGGGAAGATGTGTCGGTCTCCCATCTGGTCCGAGGATATTTTTTCTAGCTTCCAGGAGGATTCTCTTTTGTTCCTCTGTCATGAAGAGAGTCCCTAAGAGTTGTTGACAGTCATCCCAAGCAGGCGGGTATGAAAACATCAATGACTCAACCAGACCTGTAAGCCGGGTAGGGTCCTTGGAAAAAGGGGGATTGTTATTTTTTCAGTTATATAGGTCTGAAGAGGAGAAAGGCCAATACTGGTAGGCTTGCAATTTTCACCCACTGTTGTCGTCAATCATTGGCCCATAGGGACATTGGGGGAGCATCACGGGAGTTACAGGGTTTTCAATGATTCGCAGCCAGCGAGTTCCTTTATCTGGGCCATCTTCCTCCAGGGGAGGAGGTCTGTGTGTGCCACGGGGGAGTTAACTGGAGGGCCCTGGGCCAGCTTAGCTTCCTTCAATGGCGAAGAGGCTGAATCAGCTGCAAGGGAATCACTTAGAGTGTGTTGGTGGTTGGGGGAAGAGGAGAGGGGATAAGGAGGGGGAGGAGAGTCCAGTAGAGTCAAATCTCGTGACTCAGGGAGAACAGAGGGTGGAGGAGGAGGATGAGCAGAGGGTTTGAGAGATCGTGGGGGAAGTAATAGGAGTAGGGGAAGGGGCAAGGAAAGGCTTCACCCATGGAGGAGGAGATTTGCAGAGGTCCTACCAATTTAAGGTATATGGCTATTGATCTGGATGGCTATGTGGGCCCAGCTGAAAGACAATATCTCTGACTTTTTAAATTAGTGGGAAGTAGAAAGATCTTTCTAGGGGCCATCCGACTCCAAAGGTGGGACATTCTGAGGCTCAGAGAGTCTGGCCGGTTCGGAGTTTTACTGAAAAAGAAAGATTCTGAGCTCTTAAGCGAACTTTGGTCCAGTGATTAAGGGTCAGGGACAGAGGCATTGGAGTGCTCTGTCCCTTAATGAAACATAAACAAACAGTGAATGCAACAACACACGACACAGACAAGACAATAAAGACAGGCAATGGATGTCCAAATCTGAGACCAGGACTGAGTAGCCGGCAAAACCCTATGGGCTGGCAATACCGAATCTGAAACAAAATATCACTGAGTCGAGGAGACTATTGTTCCTCGATTTCCCGAGTCCTCTGGGGCGTCCTCCATGGAAGTGGCCTGTGGCTCTGTGATACATCTGTCAGCCACCATCGGAGAGAGCTCACGCTCTATATTAACAGCCATTTTGCAAAACCCAAACCTTAAAACTGAAACCAGAAAGAGGCGCCTTACTTACCCCGAGAGGAGCCTGTTAGGGTCTCTTGTCCGCCGCTGCCAGAACTCGGTGGAACCTCTATATGTAAAGGTCGGGCGAGCATCGAATGAAGAGACCACCAAGAGACTGTCTCATGCAACAGCAAAGAGTTTATTGGGGGTCCAGCATGCTAGGGCTTAGAGCTCACTTGAATAGAGCAGAGATCCCTGAGAATAGTTTAAGCAGAGCTAATATACTTTCCTTGGAGAGGGCAGGGAGGGAAATTTACTGATGGGTAAGGGTGAGTGGGTTGTTTGCGTGCAATCAGGTGAAGGAGTACATTCTACAGTTTGGTTGTTGGGGAAAGCACATTCTGGGAACAAGATTAGCAAACAGTTCTCAAGATTTCAACAGTGTTTTGTTAAGCATACAGAAAAACAGGAATGACAATTAACTATTTAATTAACCTTTCACTACCGACTATCCTTTTGGACTGGATGTTCTCTTCTACATTCAATTTTCCAAGGTACAAGGTCCTATGCCATTGTATATCGATTTATTCAAAGCTAAGTATCCCAATCAAGGGCCCAATGCCCTTCTGGGCTTCAAATGTTACTTAGATTTCTGTTTTCATTCATGTATTTCACCTATATATTCTTATCCACATCACAGGTTCCCAATACCATTATTCATTCAGCAGAATAATTCCTAACCCAAATCAAACCTGTTATTAACCCTAACCATACACTGTTACCTCAACCTAACTTTACAGAAGATCAGGGACAGAGTTGGTCTTACAATACAGGAATGCTGGGGATCTTCCACCTGCAGAGAACCTCAAAGCTCCATGCAGAAATGATCACTGAAGAAGATATAGGCAACTCTGAAAAACCTGAGACAGCAAAATTCATCTTCCATGGCAAACAACGTGGTCAGGATGAAGGGTTGTGTCTGAATCGGCCTTTCTAATGTTAATGTAGAGAAGATGAACCAAATGAGACCTGTGTGGAGAGCTGTTCCCGGGTGCCTATGGTTGATATACCATTCTAACTTTTGAAAGTGTCACAGGAAGCAGGGACAGCATCCATCTCATGGGACCCTTGGAAGCAACTCTTAGTACAAAGTGGTTGCCAAGGCAGTGAACTCATTCAGTTCCTCATGGAAGTAACCTCACCTCACTTCCTTGGGGAAGAAACTCCCTGATCTTGTGATCCAAAGAGCCAGTCAAACAGTGCCAGTCCTTGTACCAGTCCCAGTGGTCTCAATTTTTGGATTTCTAGATAAAAGAGTCAGTCTTTCTTGGTACCTACTTTGGACCATCCTGTTTGGATGGCCAAAAGGAACGAAATCCCTGAAGAGGGGCCTTTCCTGAGAAAGAAGGTAGTGACTCACCGCTGGCTCCTGACAACTTCAGAAAGTTGGTTAAGGACACCAGATCTGAGACAGGACAGGCCATTTCGGGGCAACCTAGAATGGCCCACAGTGAGAGGACACTCCAGATATTCACAGACCTACTTGGGGGAAGAAGGGGCCTTTGTTGGTGTGGGTGTGGGTTTGTGGTTTTGTCTCATGTTCTGAGAATAGGTAGGAAATGCGGTTTGTTTTGTTTGAAGTGAACTGTTTCTAGTAAGTCGTTTGACAATGCGAGTGTTTCTGTGTCTGTGTACCCCACTGTTTCCGTGGTTGTAGATATTAGAAAAGAGAATGCATCAATGGATGTGTCCTGACTAGTGGAAAGCTTCCCAGCATTCATCCTGCCCAATTTATAAATGGAATGCAGCTTGCCTTATTGATGGGCAACACCTGCTATCTTCCTAAGTTCGAGTTTTCTTCCTGAAATCTGGCCACTCTCCAGAAGAGGCTCATGGTTTTGAATCCAAGATATGTACCACCTCCAAGCTCTGTGACATGGCCATGTAGTGGATAGCTGAAGGGAATGGCGAGCATCTCAGAAAACTCAGATATCAGTGTGACTACTAATGTCTCAGTGGAGAAACCCTGTTTGGGCCTTTGGTTAACAATTGTTCTGTTGCCCTGAATGTCAGGAAGGTCTTTCCCTCATGCCACCTTTTTGTGAAACCTGAAGAAAACAGTTTTCAAATGCAAATGAATGGGCATCACCTGTGGCTCTTTGCTTAATTGCTTTGGAAAGGGATGTGTCTGAATTAGCCTCTTGGCCCTGTGTGAGGCTGTTGCTTAGATTCTTAGATGGATGCATCTAAAGAAAGATAGCATGTGTGCATCCAAAACCAAAATGTCTAAAAGAGCAGTCATTGCGGATGAAGTCTTTCCTCTTCCTCTGTAAGGTTTCTGACCTCTATCAAGTGAGAATAAGGAAGACACACCAAGCCAATTGATGGCTACTTTTGGAAAAATTGTACCACTGCTGATAGCATCAGCATATATACCCCAACACTACCACAAGTGGCTTCACCGAGAGAGTTCACAATGCATAAAAGTGAGTTCACAATGCATAAAAGTGATACATAGTCCTGGCAAGTTCTGCAAGAAGTTCAGTGATGGCTATTGCAGAAGCTGTAGATTGGTTTTATCATTGACTTCACTGGCACTGGTATGAAGATAGGAATTCTGGCAATAATGGCTAAAGGAAAATTATTTAACATTCCAGAAGGCACTAAAAGAAAATAATTTTCTTAAAAATTTACATTATTCTGAAGAGAATTATTAAATATAATGAAAAGAAAAGGTGAAGTAAACAAACAGGTCTGTTAACTTCCTTTTTTGTTCACATATTAAAACAATGCTCAACAGTTGTTTACCCAATTTAAATTAAACCATTTAAATCACGTGAATAAAAAAAAAAATATTTGCAACCATTTTTTCATGAGCACTCATCATATATGATATATGGACATACGTACATTCAAACATATAACACAAAACACAAGTGTGCACACATAATATAATACATACAACACATAACATAATAGTAAAGGCCTTATAACTTTTTACAGGTGAAATCACCATTGCAATGTTTAAAAACTCTATAGTCAAAATATAGAACTGATCAGCAAAACATTAACCTAGGTCTCAATGAGCTCAAAAAAAACACAAATAAAACTTCATGATGTGGGAAAGGGCAATAATAAATTAGATATTGAAAAAAGCATCCCTGTTCTGTCACAGATGTAAGGATAGTGAAACTGGAGTTTTGGATATCAGCTGTTATGGATTTGAGCCAAATCATCTTATTTTGGTCTATAGAAATAGCTTTAGTTAATCTCTCTGAAATCCAAACAGGCTGTTGTTCTTCCTGTGGAAACACACAAACAGACCCCCGATTCCAGACAATCACTGGGTCAGGACTTTAGTTAATCTCTCTGGAATCCAATTTGGCTGCTGTTCTCCCTGTGGAAACACATAAAGAGACTCCCGACTCCAGGCAATCTCTGGGTCAGGACCTTAGTTAATCTCTCTGTTATTTAAATCGGCTGCTGTTCTCCCTGTAGAAACACAGAAAAAGACCCCCGAGTCCAGACAATGATTGGGTCAGGACCTTTCTGTTGTCCTGTTAGAATGTCCTTCCAAAGTACTTTGAACTTATGCACATTTTTTGGACACATATGCCTTTCCTCAGCACAAAGTCCTGATGAATCCAAATTTAAAAAGTTTAGAGTAAAAAGGGTTATTTTAAGTTTATCTTTGGGGAATTCATACCCCTTCCCAATTCCGTCTTTTTGCTTTAACAAGTACATTTTAATAGTTTCATGTGCTCTTTCACTATGCATTGTCCCTGTGGATTGTATGGGATTACTGTTATATGAGTAATGCCAAATGATGAGCAAAATTGTTTAAAAGAGGTAGGAGTATAATCAGGGGCATTATCTGTTTTTAACTGTTTTGGAATGTCCAAAGTGGCAAAATTTTGTAAGTAATGAGCTATAACATCTTTAGTTTTTTCCCCCGAATGAAGGGAGCCCATCAAAAATCCAGAAGAAGTATCAACTGTACCTTGAAAATATATTAATTTTCCAAATTCTGGCAAGTGTGTGACATTCATCTGCCAAATATGGTTAGGTATCTATCCTCTAGGATTGACTCCAAGATTAACTTGTGGTAAAAAGGTCACACAATTTTGACATTGTTTTATTATTTTTCTATCTTTTTCCTTAGTTATTTTAAAACACTTTTGTAAAGTATTAGCATTGACATGAAACTTTTTATGAAAATTTGTAGCTTCTTCTAGTGTAGAGAAAATATGTATGTATGTCATGTGTAGTTTAATCTGCTAAATCATTGCCCAAACTAAGGGCTCCAGGCAATCCTGTTTGTGCCCTGATATGTCCTATAAAGAATGAATCTTTTCTGTCCCAGATTAGACATTGTATACTGGAAAGCAAAGAGAAAACAGTAGAGGAAGGGGAAATACTTCCAGCGTCTTCATGGGATACTAAAGCATTAAATATATACTGACTATTGGAAAATAAATTAATTACAGAATCTTTAAACATCACAAAAGCTTGTAATACTGCATTAAGCTCTACCTTTTGAGTTGATTGTTTGGGTAGTAAAAATGTAAAAGTTTGATCAGGTGTAACTATTGCTGCTGATCCATGATTTGTCTCATCAGTGAATATACTTGGAGCATTCATGATACGTGTTTTCTTGTCATTTTTGGAAAAAATTACAGGATGCGATGACTAAAAAGACAATAAAAGATTAGATGTCAAGTGGTTATCAAATGAAATATTTGATTTACACATGATTACTGCCCAAGTATTTAACTCATTATCTAATTTATCAATTTGATTCAAAGAATATGGAGTAATAATTTTATTGGGTGAAATTACACACTCCCTTTGCTGCTTTTATTCCTATGAGTATTAATTGTCCCTCAGTCTCAGGATACCTAGTAATAATAGTGTTAGAAGAATAAGATAAATATATCCATAATAATGGACCTTCTTGCCAAAATACTCCTGTAGAAATACTTTTTTTGTTGGTAGTACAATAAATAATAAAGGCAAAATTATATGAACTCTATCCAAATGCATATTTCCCATTTATGTTTCAATGATTTTTAATGCCTTTCTTGCTTCAGGTGTTAACATTCTGGGTAAATTTGGATCTAATAGACCTTTTAGGATATCAAATAAAGGTCCCAACTCTCCTGTTGGTATAATTAGTTAAGGCCTTATCCAATTTATGTCTCCTAATAACTTTGAAAGTCATTAACTGATTGGAGTTGATCTACTCCTATTTGAATTTTTGGTGGACTGACCATGGTTGAGGATAATAGAACTCCTAAATAATTTATTGGAAATTTTAATTGTACTTTATCTATTGCTAACTCTAGATTATATTTTTTTTAATCAGTTTGTAAGTGTGGCATAACATTCTAGCAATGTGTTTTTAGCTTTGTGTACAAATGATACATCATCCATATAGTGAAATATTTGTAGTTAAGGATTATGATTTCTAAGTCGCAGGATTACTTTGTTAACATAAATTTGACACGTAGTTGGGCTGTTAGCCATCCCTTGAGGGAGTACTTTCCACTCTTACCTCTGATAAGGAGCTTCATGATTCAGTGCAGGGATAGTAAATGCAAAACGTGGACTATCCTCAGGATGAATTGGAAATAAAAAAAAAAAAAACAATCTTTCATATGTATAACTAAAGCATACCAAGTTCCTGGCAAAGCAGACAATTGAGGAATCCCTGATTGAGCAGGTCCCGTAATAACCATCTCATTATTAATGGTTATTAAATCTTGCAATAATCTCCATTTACCACATTTCTTTTTGGTGACAAAAATGGGAGTATTATGGGGAGATACAGAAGGTTGTATATGTCCTTCCGCTAATTGTTGTTTGATCAGGTAATGGGCTGCTTGTATCTTTTCTTTAGTCAGGGGCCACTGAGGAACCCATACTGGTCTTTCTGATTTCCAAGTAATTTTTATTGTCTCAGTGGCCCTTTCTGAAAATCCAAAACATTTCTGTCTGTTCCGTGTTCTATTTGTGTTTGTGCTCCTATACCTTCTTCTTGTTTTTCTAATATTTTTCTTTTCCTAAAACCTTGTCTAGCCATAGTAGTGGGTGCATTTTTGTCGATCTTATTTGTTAATGTCAAACCTAATTGATCAAGGACATCTCATCCCCATTAATTAACGGGAAGATGATCCAATACATATGATTGTATAGTTCCTTTACATCCTTCAGGATCCTTCCAATCAAATACAATTGCACTTTTATGGGGATTAGTCGCCACTCCTAGGCCACAAAGCATTTGAGTGGCTTGTTGTAATGGCCAATGTTTTGGCCATTTTTGACGAGAGATGATGCTAGGGTTTGCACCTGTATCCAGTAGCCCATTAAATTCATGTCCTTGAATATTTAGTTTTAGCATGGGGCGAGAATCTAAATTTAAAGAAAGCATAGCCCAATCTACACCTGTGGAGTCTAATCCCATGGAACCTCTTTCTACAGCATGACTAGAAAATTTATTATGTAGGCTGAGTATTATTAGTAACTGTGCTATTCTATCTCCTGGTGAAATTACTGATAAATCCTTTGGAGAACCGGCTATAATTTTTATTTCACCTTCATAATCGGGAACAAATACCCAAAGAATTATCCTAAGTCCTTTTAGAGTAGAAGAGCTGCGTCCCAATAATAAGCCTACTGTTCCTTTGGGAAGAGGTACTTTCAGCCCTGTGGAAATTATTTGAACCCTCATCTCTGGAGTTATTACTGATCTGGCGGAGGTGCTGATGTCCAACCCTGTGCTCCCTCTGGTTTGTCTGACAAGGGATCTGATAAAAAATGTATCTTGTGCACTATCCTGATGGGGTTGCTGGGTTCCTCCAGTGCTCCGTATATTTGTGGTTTTGGGACCCAGAGCATTGGGCCCACCTCTCCATTTTTTGGCAGTGGAGCCCGATGCCTTTCTCCATAATATTGTGGATAAACACCTGGTCTTTGTTCGTTTTTTGATAATGAAGTACCCTCTATGTTGGTTTGAGAATGGCATTCATTAGCCCAATGTCTTCCTCTATGGCATCGTGGGCAAATACACGGTATTCTACTCCTTTGATTCCTAGTTTTGTTAAACCCTCCTCCTATGGGGCAATTCCTTTTATAATGTCCTGTTTCTTCACAATTCTAGCATGTTCTTGGCCTGGCATCTAAAGCCTGTTTTACTGTAGCTGCCATGACTTGCTCTTATTCATTAATGTCTCTACATAATTTAATATATGTGTTTAAATCTTCATGTTTCCATGGTCTAATGATATCTCTGCACCAACAATTCCCTTGGTCATAAGCCAGTTGTTTTAATAATGGCATTGCTTGTTCTGTATTCCCAAAAACTCTGGTAGCTGTTTTAATAAGCCTATCTACAAATTCAGCATAAGATTCATTAGCTCCTTGTATTACCTTAGATAATTGGCCTTGTAATCCTCCAAGTCCTTGTGAAGTCTTCCATGCCCTAACCGCTTCTACAGCAATTAATGTGTATATACCATGATCATATGCAATTTGTTGCTGCTGATCCTCATAAGGTCCCTTTCATAACAACATATCTAGATTTCTCTGAGGATAACCAGCTGCTACATTTTGCCTAGCTGTCTCCTTGCAAAATTTGTCATTGGCAACCTTCCATAACTGGTATTGTCCTCCCTTTAGCACAGCTTTACACATACTAGCCCAATCTACTGGCATCACATTCAAGTTGTTAATAGATTGGACCAAGCTTACAATGAAGGGTGCTTGAGGACCATAGGTTGTTACAGCCTCTTTTAGCTGCTTCACTATTTTAAAATTAAAAGCAAGGTGAATTCTCTGCCCTCCTACCTAAAATACCGGGCATGTAAATACTTGAGATCCTGTCTCAGGAACCGAACTATCAACTGCGGGGGTTGGGGGCCTCCCAGCATATGGAGGTGGCCTTGTTAGTTGGACATTTACATCCTCTGGTGATAGAAAGGTGTGTTAGTAACAGTCTCCTGTAGAGGTGGCGCTGTTGTTGGACATTTATGCCCTCTGGTGATAGAAAGATGTTAGTAGCAGTCTCCTTTTGTAACTTTGCCCCTGATGGCTTTTTCTGCTCTAAGCTTTGTTCCTCTATCTGTGTCTGAACTGAAGGGTTTGGACTAAGCAAAGCAGATATGAACGTCCACAATGGCAATGTGCCAACTGGCAGAGTCCCTGGGCTGTTCTTTTCTACTCTTTTGAAATCTTCACAATGATGGTTCCATTATGATATACTTAACAACTCCTCCTTAAAAGGCCATGGGGTACATTTTTGTATTGTATCACTGTATGCCCTGACTGTTCTTGACTTTACTGAGACACCTCCTTCCTCTAACAATTTACTTAACACTCTTTCAGTTTGTTTTTTACTAATTTCTGATCCCGTATTTGTACTATAATAAAACCCAACAAGATGACTCCAAACAAAACAGAGACAGACTGAAATAAAAAGGGAACAACAAAAAGTCATTATAGCCTTTCTTTCCTCCTGACATATGCATTCGTCCTTTCTCCCTATCTGTTCCTCAGACGTGAATAGTTTTTCCTCATATGTGAGCGGTTTTTCTTCTGTCTCACTCATCTCCATGGACAGGCAGCTTAAAACAAAAGTGAAGCAAAACTAAAGAGAAATCTTAAAATGGCTACCTATCCTCTTGCCCTGCCCTCAGGGGCAAGCAGTTTACCTTATCACTTACCCTCAGTCGCTCCCTGTGCAAGCGAGGAAATGCTGCAGTCTGGCTGGGAAAGAGTTAGGAGCCACTTGTCAAAAGAAATGAACTTTATTTTTAGAAAAACACACGCCATACAAAACAGCTTCTCAGGAAAAACCCTCAGAGCCCAACTGCCACCACTGGCTTCTTTGTGAAGTCTCTGTCACACCCACAAGCCTCTCCGCCTTCCACAATTCTCCTGCTCTTGAGGCCGATTGGCAGGGTTGCGTGGGTGGAGCCAAAAAAGTCCCCCAATGAGCAGCTCCGTGGTCTGAAAGGGCAGGGAAACAGCCCAATGAGCATCACCACAGAGGAGCCAATCAGCTAGATGTTGCTGGGGCCACTGTGAGCCAATAATCATCCAACAGCTGGAAATTTGCTGCCAGCTGGAAGTTTGCTGGGGCCCCTTCAGCTGTGGCTCTCAACAAATTCCTGTCTCCTTTCTCTGTAGCCTATTCAACACATGTATTTTTATATGCACATATAGAATCCTAAATGTTATCACATGTACGTTTTAGTGAGGTTTGTGACTTGGCCGATAGAAGTTATGAGAAGAGATCACTCTTCTTAAACGCTGTTGGAACTGAAAATTCAACCTATGGGTGAGCTTCCTAGTAGAACACCATTATACATAAAACCATTTTTAGTGAAATAATTATTTTTGCATCTGTGGATGGTATATATTTTATGATGAATTTCGATTGGCATATATATTGCTAGATTTTAATGTCTCTGTGTGTGTGTCTGTGTGTGTGTGTGTGTGTATATATATATGTGTGTGTGTGTGTGTGTGTGTGTGTGTCTGTATGTGAGTATACACACACTCTCCAAATTTTTCTAATTATCAAATATATGAGTCTTATTATACATTCCTTAAAATCATTCATATTCATGTATGTGGATTTATGATCAACTATTCACAAGATTATTCTCAGAAATATACATCCACCTGAAATACATATTTGTTTCCTAGTACTGAAAACTAACTTGAGAGAATGGTGCATACAAATCCTAATATTTCTACAGTAATACTCAGTTTAACATCAATGCATGCAGTTTCCTATGGGACATGATGTGTATATTGCAGTTCATTTTTATTAAACAGTGGTATATTAATATTTCTTCAGTTTAGGCACATCATAGCATATATATTTCTTCCACAAGTTCACAAATTTATAGACATTTGTTTCAATTTCAATCACCTCCTGCTTCAGAACTCATATATTCCTCCAGGTTTCTTGACTGGTCTTTTCATGAGACTTCTTTCAAAACACATTATTTTCGATTTCCATAAGCATTTTTGAAGTGAAGCTCACACACTCTTCATGATAAACCATAACCCTCATATTACTGTTAGATGTATAACTGGTTGTAATGAATGTATGTATATCAATTAAAGATTTTTTGTATATTTTCAGATATCAAATCAATCCATTATTTAATGTTGGAACCATTTTTATTATTTATTCACAGTATGGTCTATTCATGAATTATTTCTATATTCATTGACACAGGGTACACCGCTTCGTTCCCCCAATACGAATTTATATGTCTTCAAAATGTTGCTCCCAGTAATGGTGGAAGAAATACTCATGTCACCTGATCTACATATACATTTTACCACAGTAATATTCTGGACACAGAAAGCAAAGGTCACTCTTATGTTTGTACCAAACCCTTAATGAAAAGTGAGCATGGATTACTAAAAATATCCATGTCCAGGTTGCCAAATTGTCTCAAATGTAAATCCTATTGGTGGCTATATATTTGTTTCTTCCTAAGATTATGTATTCAACCTCAAGCCTGTTAAAAATGTCTAATCCTATCCCTAACTTTATACTTTGCCTGATTTTTAATGTCTCTATTGATATCTGCTAACCTACATGTTTTCCCCAGTTCATCATTGTAACTGACTCTTCACATGTCCTGATATTTACATTCAGTCTCTTATTGAAAAGCTATTGCCAAAGAACTTTTGGTCCAAATTCTATACTCACTGTTGTTTCTAAACCTAGCAACTATCTTCCTAATTCTACTAAATTTCCCTTTTTGACTGGATGTTCTCTTCGACATTCAGTCATCCAAAGTACAAGGTATTATGCCATTGTGTATCGATTTATCTGAGACATCTGTGAAGAACATAATTCAAAGCTAAGTAACCCACTAAAGGGCCAAATGTCCTTCTGGGCTTCAAATCTTACGTAGATTTCTGTTTTCATACTGATATTTCACCTATATATTCTTGTAAATATTGCAGGTTCCCGATACCATTATTCATCCTGCAGAATGATTCCTAACCCAAATCGAACGTGCTATTAATTCTAACCATACAATGTTCCCTCAATCTAACTTTACAGAAGAGCAGGGACAGTTTGACCAGGAAAGTCTCAGTGGAGAAACCCTGCTTTGGACCTTTTGCTTACCCATTGTTCTGTTGTTCTGAATGTCAGGAAGGTCTTTACCTCAGGCCACCCCGTTGTGAAGCCTGAACAAAACAGTTTTCAAATGGAAATGAATGAGCATCACCTGTGGCTCTTTGCTTAATTGCTTTGGAAAAGGATGTGTCTGAATCAGCCTCTTGGCCCTGTGTGGCTTAGATTCTCAGCACCTGATGGATCTAAAGAAAGATTCCATGTGTGCATCCAAAACCAAAATGGCAAAAAGTTCAGTAATTGTGGATGAAGTCTCTTTCCTTCCTCTGTGAGGTTCCTGACCTCCATCAAGAGAGAATAGGGATCCTTTGGATCAAATGAGTTCTTCAAATTCTGAAGAGGTGCTTGGGTTTTCTCATGACTACAAATCACATAAAGAATCTATACCTATCAGTCAGTAGTAGTCAGTCAATATTGCACCCAGAAATGGTGGAAGAAATACTCATTTCACCAGATCTACATATACATTTAATCACAGAAATATTCTGGACACAAAATTCAAAGTTCACATTTTTGATTGTACCAAAGCCTAAATGGAAAGTGAACATAGATTACTAAAAACATCTATGTCCAAGTTGCCTAATGCTCTCAAATGTAAAACCTATTGGTGACTACATATTTGTTTCTTCCTAAGATTATATATTCAAACTCAATCCTGTTGAAAATATCTAAGCCTATCTCTCACTTTATACTTTGCTTGATTTCATAATGTCTCTATTGATATCTGCTTACCTAAATATTTTCCCCAGTTCATCATTGTAATTGACTCTTCACATGTGCTGACATTTAAATTCATTCTGTAACTATTGCTAAATATCATGTGTTCCAAATCCTACACTCACTCTTCTTCCTAAACCTACCTACTATCTTTCTAATCCTACCGACTATCCCTTTTTGACTGGATGTTCTCTTCGACATTCAGTAATCCAAGGTACAAGGTCCTATGCCATTGTATATGGATTTATCTGAGACATCTGTGCAGAACGTAATTCATTGGTAAGTAACCCAATCAAGGGCCCAATATTCTTCTGGGTTTCAAATCTTACTTAGACTTCTGTTTTCATAAGTACATTTCACCTCTATATTCTTATCAATATTGCAGGTTCCCAATACCATTATTCATCCAGCAAAATGATTCCTAACCCAAATCGAACCTGTTATTAACCCTAATCATACAGTGTTCCCTCAATCTTACTTTACAGAAGAGCAGGGACAGAGTTGGTCTTATAAGACTGGAATGTAGGTGATCTTCTACCTGCTGAGAACCTCAAAGGTCCAAGATGTAGGCAGCTATGAAGGACCTGAGAGACCAAAAGTCATCTTCCATGGCAAGCAACCTGGTCAGGATGAAGGGTTGTGTCTGAATCAGCCTCTCTCTTGTTAATGTAGAGAAGATGGACCAAAGGAGGCCTGTGTGGAGAGCTGTTTCCAGAAGTCTATGGATGATATACCATTCTAACTTGTGAAAGTGTCACAGGAAGTAGGGGAAGCCTCCATCTCATGGGACCCTTGGAAGCAACTGTGAGAACAAAGTGGTTGCCAAAGCAGTGACCTCATTCAGTTCCTGAAGGAAGTGACCTGACCTAACTTCCTTGGTGATAGAATGTGGAATCCAGGAAGCCAGGCACACAGAGCCAGTCCCAGTTCCACTCCCAGTGGTCTCACTTGTTTGGATTTTCCAAGGGCTGAGTCAGGCTATCTTGGTACCTAGAGATGTGAGGATGGCCAAATGGAAGGAAAGCTCTGAAGAGGGGTCTTTCCTGAGAAAGCAGGTACTGGCACACCACTGGATTTTGACAAGTCTCAGTGAAGAAACCCTGGTTTGTGCCTTCTAATTACCTATTGTTCTGTTGCCCTGAATGTCAGTAAGGTCTTTGCCTCAGGCCAACCTTTTATGAAGCCTGATGAAAAAGTTTTGAAATGAAAATGAATGGGCATCATCTGTGGCTCTTTGCTTAATTGCTTTGGAAAGGGATGTGTCTGAATCAGCCTGTTGGCCCTGTGTGATGCTGTGGCTTAGATTCTCAGCACCTGATGGATCTAAAGAAAGATCCCATGTGCGCATCCAAAACCAAAATGGCCAAAAGAGCAGTCACTGTGGATGAAGTATCTCGCATTTCTCTATAAGGTTCCTGACTTTCATCAAGTGAGAATAGGGATCTTTGGGTCAAGTGAGTTCTTCCAAGCCCTGCAGAGGCTTGCCCATAGCTGCTAGGGTTTTTTCATGACACCAATTGACATAAAGAATCTAATCCCCACGGTAGGTAGTCCTCAATTTGGAGAAGCAGAGCAGTATTAACGGCAGGCCTATTTGATCATTCCTGGTTCACAAGAAGGGTGTCCAGGCCACCTAGACTTTAGGCAAATGAGGGGCTGGGGAGCTTATTTTGGATACTGACTTGGGCTGCGCCCCTCATGGAAACCTCCAGCCAGAGTTTATGATGAGTGTCTATATGGCAGAACCTGAGGGCCATGAGGGAGTGTTTTGATTTTATTTGTGGTCATTTGTGTGGAAGTTGGAAGAGATGACTGGGTCCACCTGGGCTTGAACTTGCTGCGATTCCCCTTAGAGACTGAGTTCTGGAACTGACCTAAGAGAAGTACTGCCATGAATTGTGTTGGGATTTAAGAGGCCACGCATGAGAGTCGCCCTTCGAAACTGAGATCTAGTTCGAGGGTTGCTTTCCACAGGACACTGGGAATCTTAGCCAGGATATTATATGATTTTATTCTTAAAGACTTGGCAGCCTTAAACACACCCCAAAACACACATGGACCTCACATAGTAGACCTCAATGGGCCTGGCTTCATGTGACCTTTTGGAACTCTTTGGGAAGCCTTGCCTGTGAGAGTTCTCCAGAGATTTCATTGAAAAGAGCTTCCTTACCATTTAATGGTTCCTGAATGACTTGAAACCCACAGTGCCTCCAACTTCATCCTTGAAAAATGGTTAGATAAATATCTTGAAATTTTTGAAATTCCCATACCCAGGTGGCACTGGAGAAACTTTGGATGTCCTGTTTCTGATCATGAGTATACCACACAGTGCCTAGATTGACTGGGTTTCATGAAAATGGTGAAGAACAGAGATGTCAGTAACTTGGAGCCTGTTGACTAGTGGGCCTAGAGAATTGGTGGGCAGGAGTGTGATAAAACATCTGTGGTGGGGCCATGTGGATCTGCCATTGGCTTCCAAATGGCTTTTGACTGACATGGTGCAGCTAGCAGACCCTTCTATGCAAAGGCATCTTGTTATATGGAGAGTTTTCAGGGCAATGTTCGGAATCAGGTTTCTATGTTCAAGGTGGTTAAGGTTGCTATGTGAGATAGAAGCCTGGTTTGTGCTTTCTCCTGCATACCCTGATCCACCACAAGTGACAGAACTCCCTCCAGCACTGTGTGCCAGTTGAACTCGTTGTATTTCATGAATACTTAACTTCCAGTGCAGCAGCAAGAAAAACCAGGAAAAGTGAAGGATGACCAAATGGCTTCATAGTCCACACGGGGAACACTTAGCCCCCACTTTCCACAAAGAGAGAATTCAGCACAGCTGCCTCAGGTTCATTGGAAAATAACATACCATGTCCTCCAGGTCACATAGATGCAGACCCAGCTTTGTTGGTCTCACTACAAAGGAAGCTAAAGCTCCTGACAACAACATATATTTCAAGTACCCACCCTCAGATGCAGTTTCTCTAGAAGACTTTAGGCCAGCAGCACTCCATGTTTGTGGAGTGTTTACCCTGTCCCTTACTTTTGGAGACTCCTCTACCACCTCCAAGGTTGTGAAATCCTCAGCATTTTCCATTCCATAAATATATTCACAGATTTTCTAACTTTTCTCTAATTGTGTCTTACTTGGGATCGATGGTAATGTCAAGGCGTTGTTCTGGATGAGAGTGGGAAGATTTTTGGTAGCACATATTAACATACAGGTTGGATTCATTTTCCAATTTTCCATTCGAAATACTGAAACCCTGACTCAAACACATTACCTAATAGACTCTGACTACTAATTCTAATATGATGGAGAAAATTAACCAAAACAGAATAGAAATGCAAGCAGTTCAGAGGAGGCATGTTGTATTTTTGCACTTGCCTTTTGTGTTATATAGGGTAGGAGTTATAAATCTGGTCAATTATTTGTTGAAATAGTTCACCATGTGTATTTAAAGTTAAAAAATATGTGAATTCCTGTCTCCATTTCTCTGTAGCCTGTTAAGCACACGCAATTTTATATGCACATATAGAATCCTACCTGGTATCACATGTACATTCTTTTCAGCTGGCTGACTTTGCAGATACAAATTATGAGAAGAGATCACTCCTCCTAAATGCTGTTTGAACTGAAAATTCAAACTATGGGTGAGCTTCCTGGTTTAACAACATTATACATAAATCCATGTTCAGCAAAGTGAATATTTTTGGAACTGTGGATGATATATATTTCATGGTGATTGTCCATTGGAATATATATTGCTATTTTTAATGTCTCTCTGTGTGTGTATATATATATATATATATATATATATATATATATATATATATATAATACTCTCCAGATTTTTCAAATTATGAATAATGGGTCTTATTATACACTCCCTAAATTCATTCATATTCTTGTATGTGGATTTATAATCAAGTTTTCACAAAATTATTCTCTGAAATATTCATCCACCTGAAATACATATTTGTTTCCTATTACTAAAAACTAATTTCAGTGAATGGTGCATACAAATCCTAATATTTCTACAGTAACTAAAAAAGTTTAACATCAATGCAAGTAGATTCCGAGGGGACATGATGTGTAGTTTAACATTCATTTTTATTCAACACTGGTACATTACTATTTCTTCAGTTCATACATATCATAGGATATATATATATTTCATGCACAAGTTAGCAAATTTATAGGCAATTTTTTTCACTTCCAATCACTTCCTGCTTCAGAACACATGAATTCCTCCATGTTTCTTGGCTTGTTATTTCATGAGACTTCTTTCCACACATATTATTTTTGATTTCCATAATCACTTTTGTAGCAAAACTCACACATTCTTCATGATAAACCATAACCCCAATATTACCATTATTTGTGTAACAGGTTGGAAAGAAGGATTGTATATCAATATAAGATTTCTTATAAGTTTTCAGATATCAATTCAAATCATTATTTAAAGTGGAACCAGTTACATTATATATTCACAGTAATGTCTACTCATGCATTATCTCTATATTCATAGACACAGGGTACACCTCTTTGTTTCCCCAATATGAATTTATACGTCTTCAAATATTGCTCCCAGATATGGTGGAAGAAATACTCATGTCACCTGAACTACATATACATTTAATCACAGTAATATTCTGGACACAAAATGCAAATGTCATGCTTATGATTGTACCAAAGCCAAAATGTAAAGTGAACATGTATTACCAAAAACTTCCATGTCTAGGTTGCCTAATGCTCTCAAATGTCAATCCTATTGGTGACTACATATTTGTCTCTTCCCAAGATTATATATTCAAACTCAACCCTCTTGAAAATCTCTAATCCTGTCAATCACTTTATACTTTGCCTAATTTTGTAATGTTTCCATTGATATCTGCTTTCCTACATATTTTGTCCAGTTCGTTATTGTGACTGACTCTTCACGTGTGCTGACATTTAACTTCACTCTCTAACTGAAACCCTATTGCTAAAGAACTTTTGTTCCAAATCCTATACTCACGCTTCTTCCTAAACCTACCAACTATCTTCCTAATCCTACGAACTATCCCTTTTTGACTGGATGTTATCTTCTACATTCAATCATCCAATAAATGTCGGGTGAGCGTCAGAGGAAGAGACCACCAAGAGTCTGTCTCATGCAACATCTAAGGGTATATTGGGGGTCCAGCATGCTGGGGCTCAGTGCTCACTTGAATAGAGCAGAGAGCCCTGAGAACAGCTTAAGCAAATCTTATATACTTTCTTTGGAGAGGGCAGGGAGGAAAGTTTATTGATGGGTCAGGGCGAGTGGGCAGTTTTCATGCAACTGTTGAGAAAGTACATTCTACAATTTGGCAGTTGGGGACAGCACATTCTGGGAACAAGATTAGCAGACAGTTGTCAATATTTCAACAGTGTTTTGTTAAGCATACAGAAAAACAGGAAGTGACAAGTACTAATTTTATTAACCTTTCATTCTCCACTTCTTCTTCTGGCTACTTTTAGTCATAAAAGTGATCATTTTTGGGTGTACATTCTATGTCTGCTAGTGGGATATTGCCATAAGTTTAACTTGTCCAATTTGAGCTTCGAGAAAAGAAATTACACGGTTGAGCAAACATGGTTTTATCGTTAGCAACAATATGAAGAGTATTATTGGACCGGCCAGGGTTGATAAAAGCATAGTTAACCATGAAGACTGTGTGAACCAAGACTCAAACAACCATTTTTGGGCCTCTATCTCTGGTTGTTTCTCTTCAAGTTGTCTTTTTAATTTACTCATAGATATTTTTTGCAACTCCAGTATTGTCGGCATAAAAACAACATTCTTCCCTCAATGCAGCACAAAGGCCTCCTTCTCTCATGAAGTGGAGGTCCAACCCTCGACTGTTCTGTAAAATAAGTTCAGAGAGAGAGGTAAAAGATTCCTGCAAAGCTCTGAAGGAGGTTTCTAATATCTTAGTTTTGGTCTATTGCTGCTTCTAATTGGGTCATTTGTTGTGTCCCATTGACCAGGGCAGTGGTTCCTGTGCCCACCCCTGCAGCAACTCCTATTCCTAATAGGATGGCTAAAGTGAGGGTATATGTTCCCAGTGTAACCGGGTTCTATGCCCCCATATTTGATTTCAAATGAACCTGTGTTATGATAGTGCACTCTGGGAAACATCTGCACCATTACATAATTAATCATATCTGTTGACCATTTCATGAAAACATAAACAATATTTAAGTATATAGAATAATACTGTTGTAGGGACGGATGAGGCAAGGCACCTAAGATAGCACCAAAAACAGGGAAACAGTCCTAATTGGGTGCAACCGGATTCAGAGGGCATTGCTTCTGTTGTAATCAATTAATCCCCTGAACCCCAAGTTTAGATAGTTTCAGAATTTTGTACCCAACATGTAAGGGAAGGGGCTCAGAAGTTCACAGTTTGCAGAAGATAACAAAAAGCAAATTTTGTTTCTGTTTTTTTTCTCTATTCTGTGCAAGTTAACTTTTCAAGGACGCCTGGGAGGCGGAGAGCTTTTTCTTCCCTTTCTTTTTCCACCCTGCCAGCTGTTACCAAGGAGCCCAGTTGGTAACATCTTAATCTTAGAAATGTAGGCATCTCTGTGAAGCACCAGCTCAAGGCCAGAGGCATTGTTCACATATATTGGGAAAAACTAGTAAGGGGTTGTCTAGCTTAGAAGTGCTGAGTTTTTTAGCCAGTGGCCAAGTAGAACAGGGCAATATGAAAAGTGAAAGTTTATCTACATAGAACTCTTTTATATGGAGCCTTTTGCTGAAAGTTCTAAAGTCAGCCATGGTGAAGACTTCTGGAGAAGGTCAGTTAATACTTTTCTGTGGGCCTGGTACAGAGGGGAAACACGGGGAAGGTAGGGCTGAGAGCTTCTCCGAGGATCTGAGAATGAGGAAGGAGAGATGTAAAAGAATAATGGGAAAGGGGTTTGGGATTTCTTAGCAACAAAAACATGAGGAGTAGAACAGGTAGAGTAGAGGGGAAGATGGGAGTGAGTATCCCAAAATACTGTGAGGGACTTCAAATACTTACTAAACTGTTTTCAGTGATGACAAAGCAACTTTAAAGGCCATTTTCGTTACATCTTGGATAGGGGTCTGAGGGCTCTCCTCAGCTGATTTGAGCTTTGGGTTAGCTGGTAAGAGGTCCTGGTGGGACCCGGTGCGGGCACTGACAGGAGAAGAGAGGAGTGAGTGGGTAGAGGGGTACCTCAGTACCTGCTACCTCAGCAGGTGGGCAATGGACTGAGAACCGGCGAAGTTAGGGGGTTTTGATCTAGTAATTCGAGGGGAGAAATCAGGTTGCTGAGGTGGGAGTGACAGCAGAGAGTCTGGAGCAGAAGGCTGAGGGTGAGGATCTATTGGAGAAGCATAGTTCAGGATGTGAGTGAAGGAGGGAAAAGGCTTCCACATAGGGGAATCTCCTTTCACCATTTTGAGCACTTGCAGAAGTTAAAAAGGTCACCCAGAATTTGAGGATCTAGAGACCCCTCTGGGGGCAATCGGTTTTGGTTATCTAATTGGTAATATGGCCAATGCTGTGTACTGACTTTGATGAGGAGTTGGGGTTCCATCAGGCAGCCCCTGTATGCTCACATCCCGATGACATACAGAAGAAGTCGGCTTTTTTCCCACCCATCCGTGACTTTTTGTGTTTTTGATAATCTGCCAGGCAAACATAGTAATCTAGCCTAGCCAACCTGCATCTGGTTCGCGTGTCCCTACAACCATAATGTTTGTTTCCATTATCTATGGTACAGAAGGGATTTAATGGAATTTTAATGGGATCCTCTTCATCAGGGTTATCTCAATAGGAATGACATATAGCCAGCTGACAAATGTCTGGGTGGAGAGATGGCCACCAGGTCTCTAAGTGGACTGTATGTGAGATCGATTATACTTCTTTTCCAGTAGAATATGTGATCAGCCATCGCTGCTGAATGGGCTGATGAGGGTTAAGACTACTTGTGGCCAAGGGGAGAGTCTATAACCTTATCCACATGGCGAATATGCAATTTGAAAGTATTACCAGTCTTTTCCAGTTTCCAGCAAGAGTCTGGACAGGGCGCAGGCTTGAGATGACAGGCATCGATCCAGGAAGTGATTCTGTCTACCTTTACCACTGTAGGTGTTATAAGTAGCACCTGGTATGGTCATTTCCAGCGGGGTTCCAGGGATGACACCTGATGTCGTCTTAAGTAGATGAACTCTCTTACTTGATATCGATGTGGAGTCCCCTCATTTCCAGTTTGGTAGGCAGTGGCCAGGTTTTTTCACAGGTATCACTGAGATCTTTTAAGAGCTTTAAGTCTGTCAAGCAAGGGGGTATAGAAGTGATGGTTAGGTCTTAGAGTTGGGATTAGGTCCCTTATTGGAGGAAGGCCACCATAGAGAATTTCACAGGGGGTGAGGTTACTCAAAGAAAGAGAGGTAGTATTTCTTGCATGAAACATTGCATAAGGCAAGAGCATAATGCAATCTTTTATGTTGGTCTCTATGCTTAATTTCGTTAAAGTCTCTTTAATGGTTCTATTCATTCTTTCTACCTGTCCTGAACTCTGGGGTCTATAAGCACAATATAACTTCCAATTAATCCCCTGGTTCCTGGCTAACCTCTGACTTACCTGGGCCATGAACACCGGTTCATTATCAGACCCTATTACCCGCTTAGCTTCCTCCAATGGTAGAGAGGCTGATTCAGCAGTATGGGAATCACTTAGAGGGTGTTGTGGGTTAGGGGACGAGTGCAGCGGATAAGGAGGGGGAGAAGAGTCCAGTAGAGTCAAATCTTGTGACTCAGGAAGAACAGAGTGTGGAGGAGGAGGAGAAGGAGAGGGTTTGAGAGATCATGGGGAAAGGAGTAGGAGCGGAGGCAAGGGCAAAAAAAGGCTTCACCCATGGAGGAGGAGATTTGCAGAAGTCCTGAAAAGTTAAGATATATGGCTGTTGATCTGGATGACTATGTGGCCCCTGCTGAAAGACAATATCTCTGACTTTTTAAATTAGTGGTAAGTAGAAAGATCCTTCTAGGGGCCATACGACTCTAAAGGTGGGCCTTTCTGAGCCACAGAGAGTCTGCCAGGTCTAGCGTTTTACTAAAAAAAGAAAGATTCTGAGCCCTTAAGCGAATTTTGGTCCAGTGATCAAGGGTCAGGGACAGAGGCATTGAAGTGCTCTGTCCCATAATGAAAGATACACAAACTAAATGCAACGACACACGACACAGATATGACAAGACCATAAAGACAGGCAATGGACGTCCATCACTGAGACCAGGAATCAGTAGACGGCAAAACCCGATGGGATGGCAATACCGAATCCGAAACCAAATATCACTGAATCAAGGAGACAATTGTTCCTTGATTTCCTGAGTCCTCTGCGGCATCCCCCAGGGAGGTGCCCTGTGTCTCTGTGAGACGTCTCTCAGCCAAAGTCGGAGAGAACTCAGGCTCTTCATCGCAAGCGATATTGCCAAGCCCTAACATGAATCCTGAAACCAGAAAAAGGCGCCTTACTTGCTCCGAGAGGAGCCCTTTTGGGTCTCTCGTCCGCCAGTGACGGAACTCGGTGGAACGTCAATATGTAAAGGTCCGGCGAGTGTCAGAGGAAGAGACCACCAAGAGACTGTCTCATGCAACAGCAAAGGGTTTATTTGGGGTCCAGCATGCTGGGGCTCAGAGCTCACTTGAACAGAGCAGAGAGCCCTGAGAACAGTTTAAGCAGGGATTATTTACTTTCCTTGAGAGGGCAGGGAGGAAGTTTACTGATGGGTAATGGCGAGTGGGCGGTTTGCATGCAAACTGGTGAGGGAGTATATTCTACAGTTTGGCAGTTGGGGACAGCACATTCTGGGAACAAGATTAGCAAACAGTTCTCAAGATTTCAACAGTGTTTTGTTAAGCATACAGAAAAACAGGAAGTGACAATTAACTATTTTATTAACCTTTCACTACCGACTATCCTTTTTGACTGGATGTTCTCTTCTACATTCAATTATCCAAGGTACAAGGTTCTATGCCATTGTATATCGATTTATTCAAAGCTAAGTATCCCAATCAAGGGCCCAATGTTTTTCTGGGCTTCAAATGTTACTTAGATTTCTGTTTTCATACATATATTTCCCCTATATATTCTTATACATATTGCAGGTTCCCAATACCATTATTCATTCAGCAGAATGATTCCTAACCAAAATCGAATATGTTATCAACCCTAACCATACACTGTTACCTCAATCTAACTTTACAGAAGAGCAGGGACAGAGTTGGTCTTACAATACAGGGATGTAGGGGATCTTCCACCTGATGATAACCTCAAAGGTATATGCAGTAATGATCCCTGAAGAAGATGTAGGCACCTCTGAAGGACCGGATTGAGAAAAAGTCATCTTCCATGGCGAACAACCTGGTCAGGATGAAGGGTTGTGTCTGAATCAGCCTCTCTATTCTTAATGTAGAAAAGATGGACCAAATGAGACCTGTGTGGAGAGCTGTTCCTGGGTGCCTATGGTTGATATACCATTCTAACTTGTGAATGTGTCACAGTAAGCAGTGGCAGCCTCCATCTAATGGGACCCTTGGAAGCAACTGTTAGGACAAAATGGTTGCCAAGGCAGTGACCTCATTCACTTCCTGAAGAAAGTGACCTGACCTCACTTCCTTGGGGATGGAATGTGGGATCCAGGAAGCCAGGCACACATAGCCAGTCCCAGTTCCACTCCAATTGGTCTCACTTGTTGGATGTACTAAGGACAGAGTCATGCTATCTTGGTACCTACAGATGTGAGGATGGCCAAATGCCAGGGATGCTCTGAATAGGGGCCTTTCCTGAGAAAGCAGGTAGTGGCACACCAATGGATTTTACATTTCTCACTGAAGAAACCCTGGTTTGTGCCTTCTAATTACCTATTGTTCTGTTGCCCTGAATGTCAGTAAGGTCTTTGCCTCAGCCCAACCCTTTAGAAAGCCTGAAGAAAGAGTTTTCAAATGGAAATGAATGGGCAACATCTGTGGCTCTTTGCTTAATTGCTTTGGAAAGGGAAGTTTCTGAATCAGCCTCTTGGCCCTGTGTGAGGCTGTGGCTTAGATTCTCAGCACCTGATGGATCTAAAGAAAGATCCCATGTGCGCATCCAAAACCAAAATGGCCAAAAGAGCAGTCACTGTGGATGAAGTATCTCGCATTCCTCTGTAAGGTTCCTGACTTCCATTAAGTGAGAATAGGAATATTTGGGTCAAATGAGTTCTTCCAAGCCCTGCAGAGGCTAGCCCATAGCTGCTAGGGTTTTCTCATGACACCAATTCACATAAAGAATTTAATCCCCACGGTAGGTAGTCCTCAATTGGGAGAAGCAGAGCAGTATTAACGGCAGGCCTATTTGATCATTCCTGGTTCACAAGAAGGGTGTCCAGGCCACCCAGACTTTAGGCAAATGAGGGGCTGGGGAGCTTATTTTGGTTACTAACTTGGGCTGTGCCCCTTATGGAAACCTCCAGCCAGAGTTTATGATGAGTGTCTATATGGCAGAACCTGAGGGCCATTTGGGAGTGTTTTGATTTTATTTGTGGTCATTTGTGTGGCAGTTGGAAGAGATGACTGGGTCCATCTGGGCTTGAACTTCCTGTGATTCCCCATAGAGACTGAGTTCTGGAACTGACCTCAGATAAGTATTGCCATGAATTGTGTTGGGATTTAAGAGGCCACGCATGAGAGTCACCCTTGGAAACTGAGATCTAGTTCGAGGGTTGCTTTCCACAGGACACTGGGAATCTCAGCCAGGATATTATATGATTTTATTCTTAAAGACTTGGCAGCCATAATTAAGATTCAAAACACACATGGCCTCCATCTCATGGGATTCTTGGAAGCAACTGTTAGGACAAAATGGTTGCCAAGGCAGTGAACTTATTCTGTTCCTGAAGGAAGTGACCTCACCTCACTTCCTTGGTGATGGAACTCTCTGAACTTATGATCCAGGAAGCCACTTAAACAGTGCCAGTCCTAGTCCCAGTCCCAGTGTTTTCACTTTTTGGATTTCCCGAGGACAGAGTCATTCTTTCCTGCTAACTACTGATGTTTGGATGGCCAAATATCAGGAAAGCTCTGAAGAGGGACCTTTCCAGAGAAAGAAGATAGTGCCTCACTGCTGGCTCCTGACAACTTCAGAGAGTTGGCCAAAGACACAAGATCTGAGACACACAGGCCATTTTGGGGGAACATTGTATGGCCCTCCAGTCACAGGACACTCCGCATAGTCACAGACCTACTTGGGGAAGGAGGTGTCTTTGTGGGTGTGGGTGTGAGTTTGTGGTTTTGTCTCATGTTCTGAGAATAGGTAGGAAAGGCAGTTTGTTTGGTTTGGAGTGGACGGGTTCTAGTAAGTCTTTTGACAAGGTGAGTGTTTCTATGTCTGTATCCCACTGTCCGTGGTTGTAGACATTAGAAAAGATAATGCATCAATGGATGTGTCCTGTCTATTAGAATGCTTCCCAGCATTCATCCTACCAAATTTATGAATGAACTGCGGCTTGCCTTATGAATGGCCAACTCCTGCTATGTGTGCATCCAAAACCAAAATGGCTAAAAGAACAGTCATTGTGATAGAGTCTCTCGACTTCCTCTGTAAGGTTCCTGATCTGCCTTAAGTGAGAATAGAGATCCTTTGCGTCAACTGAATTCTTTAAATCCTGCAGAGACTCGCCGAGAGTTGCTTGGGTTTTCTCATGACTCCAATTCACATAAAGAATTTAAAACGCACAGTCAGTAGTCCTCAAATTGGAGAAGCGGAGCAGTATTAATGGTAGGCCTATTTGATTACTCCTGGTTCACAGGAAGCATGTCCAGGCCACCATGACTTTAGGCAAATGAGGGGCACGGGAGCTTATTTTGGACACTGCCTTGGGCTGCACCCCTCTTAGAAACCTCCAGTCAGAGGTTATGATGAGTGTCTATATATAAGAAGATGAGGGCCATGTGGGAGTTTTTTGGTTTTAATTGTGGTCATTTGTGTGGTGGTAGGAAGAGATGACTGGGTCCACCTGGGCTTGAACTCTGGTGTGATTCCCCATAAAGACTGATTTCGGGAATTGACCTCAAAGAAGTATTGCCATGAATTGTGTTGGCATATTAGGAGGCCACGCAAAAAATTCGCCCTTGGAAACTGAGATCTAGGCCCTGGGTGGCTTTCCACAGAGCACTGGGAATCTCAGCCAGGATATCACATGATTTTATTGTGAAAGATTTGGCAGCCATAGTTGAGAGTCAAAACACACATGGACTTCACATTGTAGACCTCAATGGGCCTGGCTTCATGTGAACTTTTGGCCACTCTTTGTGAAGCCTCGCCTGTGATAGTCCTCCAGAACTTTCATTGAAATTAGCTTCCTCACCATTTGATGGTTATTGAATTAATTGAAAAACTCAGTGCCTCCAACTTCATTCTTGAAATATGGCTCAATATATAACATGAAGTTTTTGTAATTCCCATGACCAGGTGGCACTGGAGAACCATTGGATATCCTGTTGCTGATCATGAGTGTACCAGACAGTGCCTTGATTGACTGGGTTTCACGAAAATGGTGAAGATTAGAGATGCCAGTTAGTTGGAGCCTGCTGAGTCGTGGGCCTATAGCAAAGGTGGCCAGGTGTGAAATAAAACAGCTGTGGTAGTTTCATGTGGATCTACCATGGGATTCCAAATGACTTCGACTAACATTTTGCAGTCAGCAGACCCTTATATGTAAAGGCATCATGTTGTATGGATAGGTTTCAGGGAATGTTCAGAAACAGGTTGCTTTGGTCAAGGGGGCAAGCTATGTTGGAGAGAAGCCTGGTTGGTGCATAATCCTACAGACCCTGTCCCACCACACGTGACAAAAATCCCTCCAGCACTGTGTCCCAGTTGAACTCCTTGTATTTCGTGAAGCAATTACCGAACTCCCAGTGCATCAGGAAGAAAAACCACGAAAATTGGAGGATGAACAAATGGCTTCACAGTCCACACGAGGAGACACTTAGACCCCAGTGGCCACAGTTGACCTACAAAGAAAGAATTCAGCACTGCTGCCTCATGTTCATTGGAAAATAAGATACCATGACCTCCAGGTCACATAGATGCAGACACAGCTTTGATGGTCTCACTACAAAGGAAGCTAAAGCTCCTGACAACAACATATATTTTAAGTGCCCAACCTCAGAGGCATTTTCTCCAGAAGTCTTTGGGCCAGCAGAGCTCCATGTTTGTGGAGTGTTTACCATGTCACTTACTTTTGAAAACTCCTCTTCCACCTCTAAGGTTGTGAACTCCTGAGCATATTCAATTCCAGATATGTATTCACAGATTTTCTAACTCATCTCCTCTAAATGTGGTATTTGGGGCGAAGGTAATATCAAGGCATTGTTCTGGATGAGAGTGGGAAGATTTTGTGTAGCACATATTTGCATACACATTGGATTCATTTTTCAATTTTCCATTCGAAATACTCAATCCCTGATACTATCCCATACCTTACTATACTCTGACTACTAATCCTAACATAATGGAGAAAAATAACCCAAACAGAATAGAAATACAAGCAAATCAAAGAGGCGTGTTGTATAGTTGGACTTGCCTTTTCCATTATATAGCGTAGGAGTTATAAATCTAGTCAATTTTTTGTTGAAAGAGTTCTCCATGTGTTTTTACACTTATCAAATATGTGAATTTCTGTCTCCCCCATTTCTCTGTATCCAATTTAGTACATGTATTTTTAAATGCACATATAGAATCGTACCTTGTATCACACGTACATTCTTGTGAGGTGGCTGACTTGGCAGATACAAATTGTGAGAAGAGATCACTCCTCCTAAATGCTGTTGGAACTGAAATTTCAACCTATGGGTGGGCTTCCTAGTTGAACAACTTATACATAAATCCATGTTCAATAAAATGAATACTTTTGGATACGTGGATGATATATATTTCGTGATTAATTTTGATTGGCATATATATTGCTAGTTTTTAATGTCTCTGTGTGTGTGTGTGTGTGTGTGTGTGTATATATATATATATATATATATACACACTGTCCAGATTTTTCTAAATATGAAATATATGTGTCTTTTGGCCACTCTTTTGGAAGTCTTACCTGTGAGAGTTCTGTAGAGCTTTCATTGAAATGAGCTTCCTCAACATTTAATGGTTCCTGAATGAATTGTAACCCACAGTGCCTCCAACGTCATCCTTGAAAAATGGCTCAATAAATACCATAAAATTTTTGAAATTCCCATTACCAAATGTCACTGGAGAACCGTTGGAAGTCTTCTTGCTGATCACGAGTGTACCAGACAGTGCCTTGATTGACTTGTTTTCATAAAAATTGTGTAGAACAGAGTTGCCAGTAAGTTGGAGCCTGCTGAGAAGTGGGCCCAGAGCTGTGGTGAGCAGGTGTATGATAAAACTTCTGTGGTGGGGCCATGTGGTTCTGCCATTGACTTCCAAATGTATTTTGGCTGACATGGTGCAGCCAGCAGACCCTTATATGTAAAGGCATCTTGTTATATGGAGAGGTTTCAGGGCAATGATCAGAATCAGTTTGTTATGGACAAGGGGCCAAGCTATGTGGGATAGAAGGCTGGTTGTTAATTCTCCTGCAGACCCTTACCCTCTACACATGACATAACTCCCTCCAGCACTGTGTCCCAGTTGAACTCCTTGTATTTCATGAAGCAAATACCAAAATCCCAGTGCAGAAGCAAGAAACATTACGAAAATTGTAGGAGGACCAATTGGCTTCACAGTCAAGACAGGGAGACACATAGCCCCCAGTGTCCACAGTTTACCTACAAAGAGAGAATACCTCACTGCTGCCTCATGTTCTTTGGATAATAAGAAACCAAGTCCTCCAGGTCACATAAATGCAGACCCATCTTTGATGGTATCACTACAAAGGAAGCTAAAGCTCCTGACAACAACATATATTTCAAGTGCCCAACCTCAGAGGCAGTTTCTCAAGAAGTCTTTATGCCAGCAGAGTTCCACGATTGTGTAGTGTTCATCCTGTCCCTTACTTTTGAAAACTCCTCTACAACTCCCAAGATTGTGATCTCCTGAGCATTTTCTATTCCAGATATGTATTCACAGATTTACTAATTCTTCTCCTCTAACTGTGTCTTACTTGGGGTGAAGGTAATGTCAAGGCATTGTTCTGAATGACAATGGGAAGATTTTTTGTAGCACATATTTGCATACACAATGGATTCATTTTACTATTTTCCATTCGAATTACTGAAACCTGACACTAACCCATACCCTACTAGACTCTGCCTACTAATCCTAATATGATGGAGAAAAATAACCCAAGCCGAATAGAAATACAAGCAGTTCAGAGGAGGCATGGTGTATTGTTGGACTTGCTTTTGCATGATAAAGTGTAGGTGTTATAAATCTGGTAAATTTTTAATTGAAATATTTCTCCATGTGTTTTGAAAGGTATCAAATATGTGAATTCCTGTCTCCCTTTATCTGTTGCCTATTTAGCACATGTATTTTTATATGCACATATTGATCCTGGTACCACACGTAAATTCTTGTGAGATGGCTGACGTGGCAGATAAAGATTGTGAGAAGAGATCACTCCTCCTAAACGCTGTTGGAACTAAGAAGTCAACCTATGGGTGAGCTTCCTAGTTGAACAACATTGTACATAAATCCATGTTCAGTAAAATAAATATTTTTGGATTTGTGTATGATATGTATTTCATGATGAATTTCGATTGTCATATATATTGCTACTTTTTAATATCTCTGTATGTGTTTTGTGAAAAATCTACACTCTCTAGATTTTTCAAAATATGAAATATATGTCTCTTATTATACACTCCCTAAATTCATTCATGTTCATGTATGTGGTTTTATAATCAACTTTTCACAAGATTATTTTCAGAAATATTCATCCACCTCAAATACATATTTGTTTTCTAGTACTGAAAACTCACTTCAGTGAAAGGTGCATACAAATCCTTATAGTTCTACAGTAACTGACCCAGTTTAACATCAAAGCAAGTAGATTCCTATGGGAAATGTTGTGTATTTTTATGTTCATTTTTATTCAACACTGGTACATTACTATTTCTTCAGTTTATGGACAACTTAGAAAATACATTTCATCCACATTTCACAAATTTAAAGGCATTTGGTACACTTTCAATCACTTCCTGCTTCAGATCACACGTATTCCTCTTTTTTTTTTTTTTTTTGGTCTGGTTGGTCTTTTCATGATACTTCTTCCTAACGCATTATATTTGATTTCCATAATTATTTTGAAGCAAAACTCACACACTCTTTATGACAAACCATAACACTAATATTACCATTAGATGTATAATTGGTTGGAATGAATGATTGTATATCAATATAAGATTTCCTGTATATTTTCAGATATCAATTTATTCCAATTTCTAAAGTTGAAACCAGTTATATTATTTATTCACAGTATGGACTATTCATCCATTATCTCTATATTCATAGACACAGGGTACACCTTTTTTATTCCAAATACTAATTTATGAGCTTTCAGAATATAGCTCCCCTTAATGGTGGGAGAAATACTCATGTCACCAGATCTACATATATATTTTATCACAGTAATATTCTGGATAAAAAATGCAAAGGTCACACTTACGTTTGTACCAATGCCTAAATTGAATGTGAGTAAGAATTACTAAAAACATCCATGTCCAGGATGCCTAAGGCTCTCAAATGTCAATCCTATTGGTGAGGAAATATTTGTTTCATCCTAAGATTATATATTCAACCTCAACCCTGTTGAAAATGTCTAATCCTCTCACTCACTTTATATTTTGCCTTATTTCTTAATTTCACTATTGATATCTATTTTCCTACATATTTTGCCCAGTTTATCATAGTGACTGATTCTTCACATTTGCTGACATTTACATTCATTCTCTAACAAAAACCCTATTACTAAAAAAGTCTTGGTCCAACTCCTAGACTCACTCTTCTTCCAAAACTTACTATCTTCCTAATCCTCCCGACTACCACTTCTTTACTGGATGTTCTCTTCTACATTCAATCATCCGAGGTACAGTGTTTTATTCCATTGTATATCAATTTCTCTGAGACCTCAGTGCAGAATGTAATTCAAAGCTAAGTATCCCAATCAAGCGCCCAATACCTCTCTGGGCTTCAAATCTTACCTAGATTTCTGTTTTCATACTTATATTCACCTATATATTCTTATAAATATTGCAGGTTCCCAATACCATTATTCATCCAGCAGAATGATTCCTAATACAAATCGAACATGTTATTAATCCTAACTATACACAATTCCCTCAATAACACTTTACAGAAGAGCAGGGACAGAGTTGATCTTATAGTACAGGAATGTATGGGACCTTCAAACTGCTTAGAACATCAAAGGTCCATGCAAAAATGATCCCTAAAGAAGATGTAGGCAGCCATGAAAGACCTGAGAGAGCAAAAGTATTCTTCCATGGCAAACAACCCAGTCAGGATGAAAGGATGTGTCTGAATCATCCTCTCTCTTCTTAATGTAGGGAAGATTGACCAAACTAGGCCTGAGCAGACAGCTGTTCTCAGGTGCCTATGGTTTTTAAACCATTCTAACTTGTGAAAGTGTCACAGGAAGATGGGGCATCCTCTATCTTATGAGACCCTAGGAAGCAAATGTTAGGAAAAAGTGGTTTCCAATGCAGTGACGTCATTCAGTTCCTGAAGGAAGTAACCTCACTTCACATCCTTGATGATGGAACTCTTCGAATTTGGGTTCCAGGAAGCCAGGCACCCAGACCCAGTCCCAGCCCCAGTCCCAGTGATCCCAATTGTTTGGATTTACCAAGGACAGAATCAGTCTTTCGTGGTACCTACTTATGTGAGGATGGCCAAATGTCAGGAAAGTTCTGAAGGGGGGCCCTTTCGGAGAAAGCAGGTAGAGGCCTGTCGCGACCCCTTGCCCGCAAGGAAGACGCAACTCAGGAATCTTCTTTCAGCAGTTTATTCAGGCCTTGATTAAAGTATCTTTTAGTGACCTTCCTCTCTCTCTCTCTCCACCCCCGAGCGCCCAAGCACAGCCTAATAAAGCCTCCCACGTACCAATCTTAAGCCGCCGCGTGGATCTTTCTTATAGGGTGGCAAGGGATAGCGTGCCAACTCTCCACAAAAGAATTTGTTTATCACAGGCCACAGTGGAAGCCAGCGCCATCTTCTAATGGCGGCCACAATCTACAACAATGGCTTACCACAGTTCCCCCTTCTATTTTATAAAACAATGCAGGCGAAAGTAGAGGTCCTATCCCACTGTGCATAAGCGGCTGCAATGTATGGTTCATTCCTAAGGAGGCGCCTTCCCCAGTCCTGACCCCATATCAGCCGACGCCTTTTTTCGTAGGGAGGGGGTGTGGACATCAAACCCGCATTCAATAGGACATGCTTTCCTTGAGGTCCGTTGAGGGATCACTCAAGTGCAGTGCTTTGCCTCGCATCCTGCATCGTGACGACGGCGAGAAGTAGGGCAACACAGGTAGCCTGGTAATATAACAAATTTTTAGTTGGCAACACAATCCCTAAGCCCCAGAGGAAAGTAAAGAGTCTGTAGCCGAGAAGAAAGACCAGTCCTAAAACCCATCTGCGTGCAATGGTAACAAGACCTGCAGAGTGCAAGGGCTATTCAGTACTAGGGGAGAATGAGAAAGAGGACATGCCAATCCCAGTGCAATGTGAAATTAACTTGGGGTGCAATGGCCATGTCAAAGATTTACTGTTTAAGCTGCGCAAGCCAGACTTGAGGTGAATTGCCATTTTCTAAAGCTGCAAGAGCTTGGATGATCATAGCCTTATCGTGAGCATTGCGGGCCTTGAGGAGACAGAGAAACCACAAACAGAGAAACATACCGAAGCAACACATTGCACCAAAAATGCCTACCCCCACCCACTCTTTAAAAAAGGAAAAGGCAGAAGATATCCAATCGGTGAATTGACCCAAAGTCACGGGATCAACACGAGTGCTATTCAAGACAGCTATCTGGGTTAGTTGAGACTGGATCATGTCTTCCGCTTCCATGGACCAATTTCCAGCCAAATATTCGCCAATGGTGTGGGAAGCATTCCTGGAATCATTAAATCTGACAGAGGTTATGCATAAATGTGCACGTTGGTCAACACAACCCAAAAGCACTAAGTCAGCCAATTCTTCTCCCTGAGCTTGGAGTAAATCTATTCTTTGGTTGGCAGCTAAAATCCCTGACAAAATATGTTGTTTAATTGTATTTTGGGATTCAAGTATGGTGGAAGTTTGTTGGACAACTTGATTAATAGTGGCAGCAGTTTGTACTTGATTGGCCATAGCCACTCCGGCCGTAACCGCTGCAGCAGCAGATATCGCCACGGCTGTCACTATAGCCGCTGTGATCCCAAAATCTCTGCGGACTCTAAGTAGCTCAACAACAGGGAATTTATCAGGATCCGCAGTGACCGGGATTGGGACAAAAGTTGGAATTTTCATAACCACTGCTACAGTCCAGGAAACATTCCAACACTCAGATAAGAGACAGGTAGTATGAGAAGAATCCAGCATCCCCGATGAGGTGGTCTTAGCCAAAAGGAATAAGAAGGGGGATTGGACACAGACCATTGCAGGAGGCAATGTGGCATTATACAACAGAGAGTTGAATGAAACAGATGTAAGTCTATTGCCTTGTTCACTTTCCCTAACAGTACCAGAAATATTAGCCAGCCAACTTTTGGCTCCTAGAAACTGAGCCAGTGCAGAAATATCAGCTGAAGCCCCCTTTTCATTGGAAATCAGCCATTGAAACCAGGACCAACCTACTCCTGTAGAGGAGCTGGCACTATTGTTAAAGTTTTAACATACCTATCAAGAGAGGGGGAAAGGGAGAAACCTTTAGCAACTTGATGTTTCTCCCAAGAATGATCCTGACAAGGCGTAAATGTTGGGGGGAAATCAAGATTAGGGGAACAGTAAGGAGAGGCCTTGAAATGAGTGGCATTATAAATACTACTAGAAGAAGGAGGCACTGGGATTAGTACCTCGGAGATAATAGCCAAGGTAGTTATGTTAAGAGCAGAGCTGCTGTTTGCGGGGGTCTCTGAGCCTGATTGCTTCCCCGAAGCTACCTTGCTCAATACATCACTGATAATGCATCCTGAGACCTGATTGGACCGCAATGGGACCTCCCAGTTAGTCAAATTTTTGGTCTTAAGGCTAATGCAATTAGCGTTTCTAAGGCTGAAACAAAATACTCCTGTGAGATTAACTTGAGATTGATTAAAAATTCTCTCCATGTCCCCTCTAGGGGAGGCACAGGGAGCAGACATCTCACATGAGGTAGAAAAAAGAGTGGGGAGGACACTAGAATTACCATGAACCGGCATCGGCATTGGCCAGGCCCGTGCCACTGCCCACCACCGCATTGGTGTCGCCTGTGCCATCGGCACCAGCACCAGAGCCAGAGCACTTAGCAGAATGAAGATCCTCATCACAGGATTGTTGTGGTATCTCTTGTTGCTGGTCAGTTGATGTCGAGACTCTTCTTGTCAAGCGTTCCGGGACCCACAATGGTTCCGTACGATCCTGGGGAAAAACACATACAGATCCTCGTGCCCATGTCAGCACGGGGTCAGGGCCGTTCCATTGGCCCGTAAGAACATCTTTCCACTTAACATAGCCAATCACAGAGGGCTGAGGGGACACATGTCTATCGGCTGCAGAGCGACCATGAATATCCAAATTCAAAAAATTAATGGTAAAGAGAGCTAAGGACAGGCATTCTTTAGGAGTGTGTTCAGCTCCTATTCCCCCTTTTTATTTTTGTAAAGTTTCCTTTAATGTGCGATGGGCATGGAAAGCTCTCCTCAAAACACCCCCACCGTACGGCGGCGGATCTGGAGGATCATTTTTCTTGAGTTCCTGTTTATTTTTGTTCCCTTCTCCTATAGTTAGACTCCCTAGCTGACGAGACAGTCTCCCAAGCTCCTCCTCCTCATCGTCCTCCTCTTCTGACCCACTTTTGCATGGGAGTGTGCGCAGTGTACTGAGATCTGGATACAAGCGTTTCCTCCCCCGTTTCTCGCTCTGCACATTCCCTTCCTCCTGAAATATTTCACTCCGTGCCAGAGACAATCGCCTCCTCCCCTGTTTCTCACTCCGCACACTCCCACCCTCCTGAAATACCTCACTGCCTGCCATTTCTGATCTTTCTTCATGTAATTGCTCTAAAACTTCTTGTTCTTTAGTAAGTGCTTCCTGACATCTGCCATCTGCAAGGCAACTACGGATCATCTTCCAAAGGGGTATCACTCCACCCTCTAATATGCCCTGCTCAGAAGCAAAGTCAAGATCTGTGCCTAACTTATCCCAGCTAGGTATAGTGAGGGTGCCAGAAAATGCGAACCACGGTACAACAATATCTGTCTTCTGTAAAAATCTCTGTAAAGTACTACGTTTCACTTTTAGGCCCTTGGAACGTAACAGGTTATCTAGGGCCAGGAGAAGCGGACTTGAAGATACGGCACCAATGACACAACAAAAGACACACAAAAAACAAGAGTGAAAGTAAGAGCGAAAGTACACAGTGCAGCTGCAATAAGATATAATGCTCTCTCTGGCTTTACAGAGGAGCTGCCACTTTGATAGCGGGTCCCAATTACCTAGGACTAATCTCCGCTTTGACCGCGGGTCCCAATTATCTAGGACTGATCTCCGCTTTGATAGCGGGTCCCAATTAATCTGGGACTGATCTCCGCTTTACCTGCGGGTCCCACTTACCTGGGACTAACTGGTGCACCACCGCTGACTGCTGAAAGTTCTGGTTCCCGGGTTTTCAGCACCACTTGTCGCGACCCCTTGCCCGCAAGGAAGACGCAACTCAGGAATCTTCTTTCAGCAGTTTATTCAGGCCTTGATTAAAGTATCTTTTTGTGACCTTCCTCTCTCTCTCTCTCCACCCCCGAGCGCCCAAGCACAGCCTAATAAAGCCTCCCACGTACCAATCTTAAGCCGCCGCGTGGATCTTTCTTATAGGGTGGCAAGGGATAGCGTGCCAACTCTCCACAAAAGAATTTGTTTATCACAGGCCACAGTGGAAGCCGGCGCCATCTTCTAATGGCGGCCACAATCTACAACAATGGCTTACCACAGAGGCCCACTGCTGGCTCCTGACAACTTCACAGAGTTGTCCAAGAAGACCAGATCTGAGACAGGACAGGCCATTTCTGGGGAACATAGTATGGTGCTCCAGTCAGAGGACACTCTGGATAGCTCCAAACAAACATGGGGAAGGAGGTGCCTTTGTGGGTGTGGGTGTGGGTTTGTGGTTTTTTCTCATGTCCTGAGAATACTTAGAAAAGGTGGTTTGTTTGGTTTCTAGTGAACTGTTTCTAGTTAGTCCTTTGAAAAGGTGAGTGTTTCTGTGTCTGTGTATCCCAGTGTGTTCGTAGTTGTAGACATTAAAAAAGAGAATGCCTCAGTGGGTGTGTTCTGTCAAGGAGAAAACTTCCCAAACTTCATCCTGCCCAATTCATGAATGGACTGTGGCTTGTCTTATCACTGGGAAACACCTACTATCTTCCTACGTTAATCTATTCTTCCTGAATTCTGGCCACTCTCCAGAATAGGCTCATGGTTTTGTGTCCAAGATATGGACCCCTTCCAAGCTCTGTGACATGGCCATGTTTTGGATAGCTGAAGGAAATGGCAAGCATCTTAGAAAACTCAGATATCAATGTGACCAGTAAAGTCTCAGTGGAGAAACCCTGCTTTGGGCCTTTTGATTACTTATTGTTATGTTGCCCTGAATATCAGGACAGTCTTTGCCTCAGGCCACCCCTTTGTGAAGCCTGAAGAAAACAGTTTTCACATGGAAATGAATGGGAATTACCTTTGTGTTTTACAATAATACCTTCAGAGTTTAGGCTCTCATAAACTTAAAAATACATTTAGATTGTATCTCAGTGTAGAAAGTATGATGGAACTGTAAATATCTTATTGAAAAGAATTCCAATTATAGAACACAAATGACATACATAAATCTTCAACATGTTTTACTTTTAAGCCTAGAATTACCATACAACCTTAGAACACCAGCTTGATACAATGCTCTTTTGAAGCTTCTACCTTACAGACTTGTATACCTGGAAGATATGAACACATTAAGACCACAATTACATTGATGTTTTTGTATTAACCAAGTTAAGCTTTTTAAAGAAATAACATGGCACAATTTTCTAAAAACAGTACTTGTTTAACCAGCTGTTTAATTTTTTAACATTACTTGCTCAAAACTTACACATATAACCAATTTACACAAAACTTTTTTATTATTTACAAAAACCTTTTAATTACTTAATCATATAGACTCTCTTATCCAGAAACACATTTTCCCTCTATTAAATCTATATCTAGAACCTTTTAGTTTCTCTTTTCCATTTGTTAACCTCTTTCTGTTCACATTTTGAAACAATACATGTAAATTTCTGAATTTAAGCAGATTATTTTTTAGACATCAACAGTATACTAGGGGGTTTTTGAACACCTAGAAAACTTATAGGCCTATTTTTAAAGACATTTTTATTTTTAACTTTTTACACAATTTGAATTGAACCATTTGAATCACGTGAATCAAAGACATTTGAATCCATTTTTAAATTTTTCATGAGCGCTCCTCATCTCTCAATTGTCATATCACTGCATTATATATTGACTTACACACACAGACATACCGACATACAACACATAACACAAATGTAACACATAACACAATAGTAAAGGCCTTGTAGCTTTTTCAGGTGAAATCTCCATTGCAATGTTTAAAAACTCCACAGTTGATCAAAAATAGATCTGATCCGAAAACATTTACCTATCTGCAGGATAAAGATCATGAGCTCAAAAAAGAAAAAAAAAATACAGAATCTAAGAAAAAGCAAGAGTCCTAAAAAAGATGACTATTCAGTAATAAGTAAATACCATATAATGTACTTATTCGTTGAGTCTAGTTTGAGTTCAGGTAAACATAAACTTTTCCTCTTTTTTATCTGTCTCTTGCTGATTGCATATCAACTTAAGTCCTGACTGAGGTCTCGAAAACTGGAAAGACGCGAATTTGGAGCAGAAACCTCATGCCTAAGGCATTATAGCTATGTCATAATTTTCAGGTTTGAATGTTGAAAATTATGATGCAAGTTCAAGATGTAATTTTCAAAATTTTATATCTTTAGATTTTTCTACACTAGAAAAATTTGCTCACACAAAACTGAAAATTGGATCATTTTTTGATAATATAAATGGCACCATCACAAAAAGTTTCTATAGGATAATTAACCCACGTTCTTTGTTCAGAAATTTCAAAAGTAGTATTAAGTTACATTAAATTGGCTGAAAAATTTTTTTAAAAACCACACACTGCCATGGTTATCTGAAATTAAGCTTTAAATATTTCCAAGATTGTTGCTAATTAATGCCATTTCAATAAGCCAGACCAACCTTTTAATTTAGCACCATTTTTTTAAATCTTACACACTGAGGGGAACAGATACCATATCATAATTGATTTTCTTTGCCCAAGTTAATGCACTCGTATATCTAGTGGAATTTTCTCAGGCTACCTAGTTCAAAATTTAAACTTTTTAATATTTTTTAATCCTAAGTATTTAAGGTTTCTAGCATGAACTATCTGAAATCAAACTAAACAATTGTTTAAACGCAACTTTATACTGTAAGATAGTGCAATGCTTTAGAAACCCATTTAGATACCAGATTGTTACAATAAAAAATCATCTTTTAGATACACATTCAGCCAAGATCATCCCCAAGAAACAGTCTATAATATCAACATATTACTGCATTAATTCTCCCTTTTGTTAAGCAAACAGAGGTGGAGTAATCCTTAAAGTGCAGGTAAGGAATAAGGGAGTTCCCCACAGCAAAATGGCTCGGGCAGCTGCTGGGAGTCCCTTAGCCTCACTTTTTACTTACAGGATTAGTTCCTCTGGTTTGGTTTGACCCCAGGCACCAGGCATATTCTATATCTCCCAACTTTTCAGTAGTCAGCTCCCAAATAGTTCATTTTCTGCTTGCAGTTTTTTGAGTGCTAGGCTTCCCCAAGAGGGCAGAGTGGTGACTCCTTTAAAGTCCACTCTGGGGTGTCAAAATTTATGACTGAAGGTTTGGATCCCATCCGCAAAGCCAATTAATGCCAATTTAATAATGAGGACAGGGTTTTGAGAAAAGTTTATGCGAGATATCAAAGTTCTTAGACCCCAGGCATTTCTCTCTGCAATTGGCGTGCTCAACCCAACTATGGAAAGAAAAGAAAACAGTGCTTCCCTAATCTCACTTAACAAAGGAGAGTAAAGTACATCAAAGTTCTTTAAAACACAGCTAAGAGAGGTGTAAAAGGTGAGAACAGAAAAGCTGGCGGTTCTATTGACTTTTGGTCCCTCACAGGAAAAGCATTAGGTTAAAATTTAGCTAAAGTTACTTCCACACATCTAAGGCAGGTTGGAACTCGGGACTCTGCATCGGTCCACACAATGCCATCACATTTAACAGAAACACAGACAAAAAGACGCACAAAGACCATCATGCAGCTCCCGTTTGTTCACAACCCTAAGATCTTCAAACTTGTGACTCAGTGAGAATGGAGGGAAGAGGGGGAGGTGCAGAAGGTTTGAGTTATAGGATCGTGGGCAAAGGGGTCATGTTGGAACCAGGGACCAGAAAAGGCTTCAAGGACAGAGGCATGGAATGGCTTTGTCCCATAATGAGAGTTACTCAAAAAGGGACAACGACAATACAAACGTGACACAAACACGGACACACAGTTAACGTTTAACACGAGTTTAGAAGGACAGATTAGAACCTAGTAACTGGCAAAACCTGATGGGTTAGACCACAAAGACAGACAGTGAATTCAACCTGAGAGAAATAAGTAGCCAGCAAGACCTGTCGGGTTGGCAGCAGAGTCACCTAATGAGGACACATCCGTCCCTCCCCGAATCGTCCAAGGCGTCCCTTGCAAGGACGTGGTCTGTGGCTTCAGGACACGTCTGTCCACCACTGCCAGTGGGAACTTACGCTCTCTGCTGGCAGCCACTCTGCCAACACAAACCGAAAACCGAAAAAACAAACCTGGTAGGGAAGATGGCCGCTGCGTACGGGGGTTGCTGAAGTGCTGAGTGTGGTGCTCAGAGTAGCGGCTTTTATTGAGATTTCGTGCAGGTGGTTAGAGCTCCTTTTACCGTTAATCTGTAGTAGACCACTTGCCAAGCAGCAGGAAGAACAAAGAGATGGAAAAAGAGACACTTGGCTGCTCACAGCCAGGGGCGCTTTGCGCCCATCTTCTTCCTCTTTCGCTTCGCTCCGGGCAGAGAACCTGAATGTGTAATCATCAGTGGATTGTAAGTACCTGATGCAAAGAAAGCTCAGTTACTTCCGCCCCATTTTTAAAAATATTTTTATATACAGGGAGAGTTTATGGACTGGGATTGTTCACTGGGCTGTGGTTTCTGTGCCGAAAATCCACTACGCGGGAGCCACCATTTGCTTTCTGCTGGCTGTCTTGATGACTCTGTCTAAATTGTCCGGCTGCCACATCTAGAGGTTGGAGCTGGGCTACGTGCCGAGTCCTGTCCTCTGAAGGCTGGACCGTGGCCTCGAGCGCCTAGGTCGCCTGTTCGCCGCTGCACCTTCGGGCAGAGACTGCTCTAGGGTCATTCTGCATCCCCCTGCTAAGGGACCTGTGCTTTGGAGGAGGGGTCCGGAGAGCCATGGTGGCAGCTGCTTGGGCCCCAGGGGACAGGCACCGGGCTGAGGAGCAACGGAGGCCGCGATGGCTCTGCTATAGTCACAGTCGAGTGCAGCACCCATGAGCGCGGCTAACGTGAGCGTGGTCCGGAGGCAGAGGCGATGGCGGCATGGTTTTCTTTCTAGAAATCTGGACTGGAAACAGAAGCAGTAGTGTTATAATCCCAAGAACTTGCTTATGCCAGGAAGCTGTAAGGGTAACATGAATATCATTGAGGAGATCTAACATGGTGGCAGGTGCGGAGAGATCAAGTCTCTGACATCTTCAAATGTGAGGGCATAGGGAGCCGTAAACTGTCTAAATGCTGTGTGCTCAGGATCACTAGGCAATGCTGAGCTGATGTGGATCTGGGGCGTACAATCTAGGCCCCTCAGAACACACACACCGAGTCCGGATAGGCTGCATTCAACCTCCAGTTCTCCTGCTTCTCATGACTCAGCACTAAAGATCCCGATGAAATAACTGGTCGGCCCTTCTGAATTTACAGAGGTAAAAGCCAACTGAGCCTTAATAGGCAGTGGCCAAAGGACTAAAATGGGGCTTGGGAAAGTCAGTCAGGACTCACCCATTGCATTGGTCACCCGGCAAAGGGAAAGAACGGTCACCATTTGCACGGGATACCACCATGGCAGAGAACTGACATCACGAGTGGAGGAGATATCTTCATTGAAACCTTCGTGACAGGTGTTTAATCCCCTAGCCATCTCTCTCCACACAGCGGGGAAACCTTTAGAGCCCCTCCCAGCTCTTTCATAAGGGCCCCTCCTATCTCTCCTGTGAGCTCCATAGCCAAACCGAGGGAATCAGGAGTGGCACTGGACTTGCATTCAGGAGCTCTCGGCTACCGCTCCCACCAGTGCTGACAACTGAGGTCTCTTGCACCAGCTACCAGGGGTGTGGCTCCTGTAGGGCAAGCAAATTCGCTGAGGGTTCTCAGCCCCAAGCTCTACAAATTTAGGGTCTGAGGGAGGCAAACAGGGAGAGTGTGCCCAGGTATTCATGAAAACAGGGCTCCCAGGAGCAGCAGACCTGGCGTGTAGCCAGTATTGTGGTGAGCGCGGCCTGGCTTGAGGAAACACAAGAGAAGGCCCTAGGCACTCAGGATTGGAGACCCACCCAGTCTGGGACGTAGAGCTGCTGCACAGTTAATGGTTCCCACCTTTGAGAGGAGAAGCTTGGCCTAGTGGGCACAGCACCACCTACTTTAAGCGAAGTTAATCAAAATCTATGACTGCATTTATTTTTCTTTCTTTTTCTTTCATTTTCATTTTTTGTTGGTGTAGTTGTTTAACTTTTTTTATGTATTCAATTTTTTTATTTTATTATTATTAGTATTATTTCTTTAAATTTTAATTTTCATTTTTTTATTATCATTATTATTTTTTTAAATTTCTTCCTTTCTTATTTTCAATTTTTTTTTCTTTTTGTTATGTCTGTAGGTGTTATAAGTACCACCTGGTATGGTCCTTTCCAGTGGGGTTCCAGGGATGACACCTGATGTCATCTTACATAGACAAAGTCTCTTACTTGATATCGATGTGGAGTCCCATCGTCCCCAGGTTGGTAGGCAGTGGCCAGCTATTTTCACAGGTATCCCTGAGTTCTTTCAAGACCTTTAAATCTGTCAAGCAAGGGGTGTCAAAGGGATCTTTAGGTCTTAGAGTTGGGGTTAGGTCCCTTCCTGGAGGAGGGGCACCATAGAGAATTTCATAGGGGGTGAGGTCACACAAAACACAGAGTGAGTATTTTATTCCTGAAACAGTGCATAAGGCAGTAGCATAGTACAATCTTTTATGCCGGTCTCTAAGCTTAATTTTTTAAGGTCTGTTTAATGGTTGTATTCATTCTTTCTACCTGTCCTAAACTCTGGGGTATATAAGCACAATGTAACTTTCAATTAATCTCCAGGGTCCTGGCTAACCCCTGACTTATCTGGCCCACGAACGCTGGTCCAGTATCAGACCCTTTTAACTTAGGCAGGCCATATCTTGGAAAAATATCTTCTAGGATCTTCTTGAGCAAAATTTGCGCTATTTCTTTTCTGTTTTTTTTTTTTCTTTTATTTTTGAGGGGAAGGCTTCAATCCATCCGTAAAATGTACCTACAAAGACTAGGAGATATTTAAGTCTATACCTTGCTGGCTTAATTTAAATAAAGTTCACTTCCCAGAATTGTCCTGGTTTGGTACCTCATTGGTGCTTTCCTGCAGGAAGCTTGGAAGGGTAAGAATTAACTAATTGATGGACCCGACAGGCTTTTGTTACCCATTCCGTTATTTCCTTCACTGTGAGTCGGTTAGTGGAAAACTCTGTTCTTGATCCTTCAGGAATGCCTGCAGATTCTTTGAACCATGGTGAGTGAGTTGATGTACATTTTCTACTGACATAGTTAGAGCCGTGACTCTTGGAATTTTTACTGAAGGATTTAGAAATTCCACTTGGGGGCCTTCAGGGTTAAAAGTGATTTTGGTGCAGACCGTGGTGAGCAGATCTCTGCCCATCAATGGGGCCAGGCATTCTGAGATTACTAGGGAGAAATGATGTATTTTTCCTTTCCCCAAGTCAATGGTCCTCTTAGTTGTCCAAGCCCGATATTTACTGCCATTAGTTCCTTGAACTAGAGACCTTTTATTAGATAGAGCGCCTATTGTGGCCTTAAGGGCTGAGTATATTGCCCCTGTATCCAGTTTACTGGGGTCTCCTCCACTTCAAAAGTTACCTTGAGCTCGGGGAGGGGATCTGAGACCCGACTTTCTTAGTCATCCTCCAGAGTCAGAATGGCTGGCTGGCGTGGCTGTCACTTTCTAAGGCAATTTTGACCCAGTGTCCTTTTTCTTTAGAGTAGGCACATTGATCTGAGGCCAGGGGTGGCCTCTGTCGTGGGCCAACTTATCCCTTCTTGACTCCCTGTTTCTTAATTTCTGGCCTATTTGTTGTTGTGACCAGGACCTTAGTCAACACCTTAGTCTGCCATTTGCTTCTTTAACCTCACTTTGCTCCCTTCTCTTCCTCAGTTTCTCTCTTATAGTATATCTTCTCAGATTCTCTTACTAAATCTCTCAAAGTGATATCTTGTAATCAATCTAAGCTTTGTAAATTTGTTTTAATATCGAGTGCAGTTTGCCCATCATGACAGATGCCTTTTGATTCTCTGCCTGAGGATCAAAAGGAATATATCTCCTATATGCCTCCATAATTCTCTCTAGAAACATAGAGGGAGATTCATCAGGCCCTTGAATAATCTCTCTTACCTTGGCCAAATTAGTTGGTCACTAGCGGCTGTTTGGAGATCCAGTATTAGAGCCCAGCTATAAGTGGACAGAAGCTCCCTACTTTCAAAGGTGTTGGGGTCACAGTTGGGTCGGTTCAAGGGAAAGCCAGCTTTGATTATGTTGGTAAGTTGTGTCGGATGAACATTTGGTCCGAGGATATTTTTTTCTAGGTTCCTGGAGGATTCCCTTTTGTTCCTCTGTCATGAAGAGAGTTCCTAGGAGTTGTTGGCAGTCTTCTGAAGTAGGCTGTTGTGAAAACATTAATGACTCAACCACACCTGAGAGCCGTGTTGGGTCCTCGGAAAAAGGGGGATTGTAATTTTTTAAGTTATATAGGTCTGAAGAGGAGAGAGGCCAATACTGGTAGGCTTGCATTTTTGCCCCATGGCCATCGATAACCATTGGCCTGTAGGGAAGGAGGGGGGGCATCCCGAGAGTTCCAGGGTTTTCAATCTTTTGCCGCCAGTGAGTTCCTTTAGCTGGGCCAGCTTCCTCCATGGGAGAAGGTGCTGTGTGTGCCACAGGGGAATTATCTGGAGGGCGCTGGGCCGGCGTAGCTTCCTGCAATGGACGAGAGGCTGAGTCAGCAGCAGGGGAATCACTTAGAGTGTGTTGGGGGCTGGGGAACCAGGGCAGGGGATAAGAAGGGGGAGGAGAGTCCAGTAGAGTCAAATCTGGTGACTCAGGGAGAACAGAGGGTGGAGGAGAAGGAGAAGAGGAGTGTTTGAGAGTTCCTGGGGGAAGAAGTTGGAGCAGGGGCAGGGGCAAGGATAGGCTTCACCCATGAAGGAGGAGCTTTGCAGAGCTCCTGCTGAGTTAAGATTCATGGCTGTTGATCCAGATGGCTATGTGGCCCCGGCTAAAAGACAATATCTCTGACTTTTTAAATTAGTGGGAAGTAGAAAGATCCTTCTAGGGGCCATCCAACTCCAAATGTTGGCCATTCTGAGGTACAGAGAGTCTGCGACATCCGGCACTTTACTGAAAAAGAAAGATTCTGAGCCCTTAAGCGGACTTTGGTGCAGTGATTAAGGGTCAGGGAAAATGGCATTGAAGTGCACTGTCCCATAATGAAAGATACTCAAACAGTGAAAGCAATGACACATGACACAGACAAGACAAGACAATAAAGACAGGCAATGGATGTCCAACACTGAGACCAGGACTGAGTTGTCAGCAAAACCCGATGGGCTGGCAATACCGAATCTGAATCAAAATATCACTGAGTCGAGGAGACTATTGTTCCTCAATTTCCGGAGTCCTCTGTGGCGTCCTCCAGAGACATGTCTTGAGTTCTATAACACGACTGTCAGGCATCATCAGAGAGAGCTCACACTCTTCATTGACAGTCAATTTGCCAAGCCCTAACCTGAAACCTGAAACCAGAAAGAGGCGCCTTACTTACCTGAGAGGGGTCCTTTGGGATCTCTCGTCCAGAACTGCTCGATCTAGGTGGAACCTCCATATGTAAAGGTCGGGCTAGCGTCGGAGGAAGGGACAACCAAGAGACTTTATCATGCAACAGCAAAGGATTTACTGGGGGGCCAGCATGTTTGAGCTCAGAACTCACTTGAACAGAGCAGAGAGCCCTGAGAACAGCTTAAGCAGAGCTTATATACTTTCCTTGGAGAGGGCAGAGAGGGAAGTTTATTGATGAATCTGGGCGACTGGGCAGTTTGCGTGCAACCAGGTGAGGGAGTACATTCTGCATTTTGGCAGTAGGGAACGGCACATTCTGGGAACAAGATTAGCAAATAATTCTCAAAATTTCAACAGTGTTTTGTTAAGCATACAGAAAAACAGGAAGTGACAAGTACCTATTTTATTAAGCTTTCACTACTGACTATCCCTTTTTTACTGGATGTTCTCTTCTACATTCAATCATCCAAGGTACAAGGTCCTATGCCCCTGTATATGGATTTATCTGAGACAACTTTGCAGAAAGTAATTCAAAGATAAGTATATCAATCAGGGGCCCAATGCCCTTCTGGGCTTCAAATCTTATTTAGATTTCTGTCTTCATACATATATTTCACCTATGTTATATATATATATATATATATATATATATCATAGTATATATATTTCATGCACAATTTCACAAATTTACAGGCATTTGTTTCACGTTCAGTCAATTCCTTCTTCAGAACACATGTATTCCTCCAGGTCTCTTGACTGGTCTTTTCATGAGACTTCTTGCCAAACACATTATTATTAATTTTCATAATCACTTTTGAAGCAAAACTCACACACTGTTCATGATAAACCATAACCCTAATATTACCATTAAATGTGGAACTGGTTGGAATGAATGATTGTATATCAATATAAGATTTTCTGTATATTTTCAGATATCAATTCAAAAAATTATTTAAAATTGGAACCAGTTATATTATTTATTCTCAGTATGGTCTATTCATGCATTATCTCTATATCCAAAGACACAGGGTACACCTATTTTACCCCCAATACTAATTTATACGTCTTCAAAATATTGCTCAAAGAAATGGTGGAAGAAATACTCATGTCACCTGATCTCCTTATACATTTTATCACAGTAATATTCTGGACACAAAAAGCAAAGTTTACACTTATGATTGTACCAGAGCTTTCATTGAAATGAGCTTCCTCACCATTTAATGGTTCCTGAATAAATTGTAAGCCACAATGGCTCCAACTTCAACCTTGTAAAATGGATAGATGAATACCATGAAATTTTTGAAATTCGCATGACGAGGTGGCAATGAAGAACATTTGGATGTCCTGTTGCTGATCATTATTATACCAGAAAGTGCCTTGATTGATTGGCTATAATGAAAATGGTGTAGGACTGAGATGCCGGTTAGTTGAAAACTGCAGAGTAGTTGGCCCAGAGCAGTGGTGTGCAGGTGTGTGATAAAATATTTCTGGTGGTGCCATGTGGATCTGCCATTGACTTCCAAATGGCTTTTAGCTGATATGGTGCACCAAGCAGACCCTTATATGTAAAGGCATCTTGTTATATGGAGAGGTTTCAGGGCAATGTTAAGAATCAGTTTGCTATCGTCAAGGGGGCAAGCATATGGGATAGAAGCCTGGTTGGTGCGTTCTCCTGCAGACTCTGAACCACCACATGTCACTAAACTCCCTCCAACACTGTGTCCCAGTTGAACTCCTTGTATTTCGTGAAGCAAATACCAATCTCCCAGTGCAGCAGCAAGAAACACCACGAAAATTGGAGGATGACCAAATGGCTTCACAGTCCACATGGGAGACACTTCAGCTCAGTGGCCTCAGTTTACCTACAAAGAGAGAATTGAGCACCGCTGCCTCATGATCATTGGAAAATAAGAAACCATGTTCTCCAGGTAACATAGATGCAGACCCAGCTTTGATGGATTCATGACAAATGAAGATAAAGCTCCTGACAACAACATATATTTCAAGTGCCACACCTCAGAGGCAGTTTCTACAGAATTCTTTTGGCCAGCAGAGCTCCATGGTTGTGTAGTGTTTACACTGTCCCGTACTTTTGGAAAGTCCTCTACCAGCTCCCAGGTTCGGAACTCCTGAGCATTTTCCATTCCAGATTTGTATTCACAGATTTTCAAACTCTCCCCCTCTAATTGTGTCTCACTGGGCCAAAGGTAATGTCAAGGCATTGTTCTGGATGAGAGTGGGAAGTTTATTGTGTAGCACATATTTGCATACACATTGGATTCATTATCCTATTTTCCATTTGAAATACTGAATCCCTGACACTAACCCATACCCTACTAGACTCTGACTACTTATCCTAAAATGATGGAGAAAAAGAAACCTAACAGGATAGAAATACAGGCCTTTCATACGAGGCATGGTGTATACTTGGATTTTCCTTCTGCTTTATCAAGGGTATGTGTTATAATTCTAGTCAACCTTTCATTGGAATATTTCTCCATGAGTTTTTAAAGTTAACACATATGTAAATTCCTGTCTCCTTTTCTGTGTAGCCTATTCAGAACATGTATATTTTTATGCATATATAGACTTCTACCTGGTATCACACGTACATTCCTGTGAGCAAACTGACTTTGGAATTTACAAATTATGAGAATACAACACTGCCCCTAAATACTGATGGAACTGAAAATTCAACCTATGGGTGAGCTTCCTAGTGAACAACATTAAACATAAATCCATTTTCAGTAAAATTAATATTTTTAGGTATGTGGATGATATATATTTCATGATAAATTTCGATTGGCATATATATTGCTACATTTTAATGTGTGTGTGTGTGTATATATATATATATATATATATATATATATATATATATATATATAAACTCTCCAGATTTTCCAAAATATGAAATATATGTGTCTTATTATACACTCTGTAAATTCATTCTAGTTCTTGTATGTGGATTTATAATCAACATTTCACATTTCACAAGATTATTCTCAGAAATATTCAACCACCTGAAATACATATTTGTTTCCTAGTACTGAAAACTAACTTCAGTGAATGGTCCTTATATATCCTAATATTTCTATAGTAACTGACCAGGATTAACATCAGTGCAGTTAGATTCCTATGGGACATGATATGTATTTTGAAGTTTGTTTTTATTCAACACTGGTACATTACTTTTACTTCAGTTTATGGACATCATAGGATATATCCTTTCATCCACAAGTTCACAAATTTATAGGCATTTGGTTCACTTTCAATCACTTCCTCTTTCAGAAAACATGTATTCCTTTATGATTATTTAGTGATCTTTTCACTAGACTTCTTTCTAAACATATTATTTTCGATTCTTTAATCATTTTTGAAGCAAAACTCACACACACTTCATGATAAACCGTAACCCTAATGTTACCATTAGAAGTACACAAAGTACACCTATTTGTACTCCCAATACTAATTGATACATCTTCAAAATATTGGTCCCAGAAATGGTGGAAGAAATACTCATGTCACCTGATCTACATATACATTTTATCCCAGTGATATTCTGGACACAAAATGCAAAGATCACACTGATGATCGTAACAAAGCCTAAATGGAAAGTGAGCATGAATTACTAAAAACATCCATGTCCAGGTTGCTTAATGATCTCAAATGTCAATCCTATTGGTGACTACATGTTTGTTTCTTCCTTAGATTATATATTCAACCTCAACCCTGTGAAAATGTTTAATCCTATTACTCACTTTATAATTTGTCTGATTTCCTAATGTCTCTATTGATATCTGCTTTCCTACATATTTTCCCCAGTTCATCAATGTGACTGACTCTTCACATGTGCTGATATTTACATTCACTCTCTACCCGAAACCCTATTGCTGAAGAACTTTTGGTCCAGATCCTATATTCACTCTTCTTTCTAAACCTTCCGACTATCTTCCTAATCCTACTGACTCTCACTTTTTGACTGGATGTCGTCTTCCAAATTCAGTCATCCAAGGCACAAGGTCCTATGTCATTGTATATCGATTTATCAGAGACATCTGTGCAGAACATAATTCAAAGCTAAGTATCCCAATCAAGGGCTCAATAGCCATCTGGGCTTCAAATCTTACATACATTTCGGTTTTCATACTTACATTTCACCTGTATATTCTTTTAAATATTGCAGGTTCCAAATACCATTATTCATCCCCCAAATTATTTCTAACCCAAATCGAACCTGTTGTTAACCCTAACCATACACTCTTCCCTCAATCTAACTACAGAAGAGCATGGACAGAGTTGGTCTTCCAATAGAGGAATGTAGGTGATCTTCCACCTGCTGAGAACCTCAGAGTTCCATGCAGATATGATCCTTGGAAGAGTTGTAGGCAGCTATGAAGGACCTGAGAGAGCAAAACTTATTTTACATGGCAAACAACCTGGAGAGGATGAAAGGATGTGTCTGAATCAGCCTCTCTCTTCTTAATGTAAAGATGGACCAAAGCAGGCCTGTGTGGAGAGAAGTTCCCCGTTGACTATGGTTGATATACCATTTTAACTTGTGAAAGTGTCACAGGAAGAAGGAGCACCCTCCATCTCATGGGACCATTTGAAGCAACTGTTAGAACAAAGTGGTTGCCAGGGCAGGGACCTCATTCATTTTTAGAAGAAAGTGACTTCACCTCACTTACATGGTGATGGAACTCTCTGATCTTGGGATCCAGGAAGCCAGGCACACAGAGATAGTCACAGTCACAGTCCCAGTGGGATCACTTGTTTCGATTTACCAAGGACAGACAGTCTTTTTTGGTATCTACTGATGTGAAGATGGACAAATTCCAGGAGAGCTCTGTAGAGGGACCTTTCCTAAGAAAGCAGGTAGTCGCTCACAGTTGGTTCCTGACAACTTCACAGAGTTGGCCGAGGAGACCAGATCTGAGACAGGACAGGCCAATTCAGGGTAACATACTATGGTCCACCAGTCCGAGGACACTCTGGATAGTCAAAGACCTATTGGGGTGTAGGAAGTGCCTTTGTGGTTGTTGGTGTAAGTTTGTGCTTTTTTTTCATGTTCTGAGAATAGGTAGGAAAGGCAGTTTGTTTGGTATGGAGTGGAGTACTTCCAGAAAGCCGTTTGACAAGGCTAGTGTTTCTATGTCTGTGTATCCCACTGTCTCCGTGTTTGTAGACATGAGAAAAGAGAATGCATCAATGGATATGTCCTGTCTAGTAGAAAGCTTCCCAGCATTCATCCTACCCAATTTATGAGTGGATTGTAGCTTGACTTATGGATGAGCAACCCCTACTATCCTCCTATGTTCCTGTTTTCTTCCCGAATTCTGGCCACTATCCAGAATAGGCTCATGTTTTTGTGTCCAAGATATGTGCCACCTCCAAGCTCTGTGACATGGCCATGTACTGGATAGCAGAATGGAGTGGCGAGCATCGCAGAAAATGCAGATATCAATGAGACCAGGAAAGTCTCAGTGGAGAAACCCTGCTTTGGGCCTTTTGCTTACCTATTGTTCTGTTGCCCTGAGTGTAAGAAAGTTTCTTGCCTCAGGCCACCCCTTTTTGAAGCCTAAAGAAAACAGTTTTCAAATGGAAATTAATGGGCATCACCTGTAGCTCTTTGGTTAATTGCTTTGGAAAGGGATGTGTCTGAATCAGCCTCTTGTCCCTGTGTCAGGCTATGACTTAGATTCTCAGCACCTGATGGATCTAAAGAAAGATCCCATGTGTGCATCCAAAACCAAAATGGCAAAAAGATCAGTCAGTGTGTATGAAGACTCTCGCCTTCCTCTGTAAGTTGGAATGAATGATTGTATATCATTATAAGATTTTAAAGATATTTTCAGATATCAATTCAATCCATTATTAAAAGTGGAACTAGTTATATTATTTATTCACAGTATTGACTATTCATGCATTATCTCAATGTTTATAGACAGAGGGTACACCTCTTTGTACCACCAATAATAATTTATACATCTTCAAAATATTGCCCTCAGAAATGCTGGAAGATATACTTATGACACCTGATCTACATATACTTTTATTACAGTAATATTCTGGACACAAAAGGCAAACTACACACTTATGACTGTACAAAACCCTAAATGGAAAGTGAACATGGTTTAATAAAAACATCCATGTCCAGGTTGTCTAATGCTCTCAAATTTCAATCCTATTTGTGACCACATATTTGTTTCTCTTTAAGATTATATATTCAAACTCAACCCTGTTGAAAATGTCTAATCCTATCACTCACTTTATACTTTGCCTGATTTTGTAATGTCTCTATTGATATCTGCTTTTCTACATATTTTTCCCAGTTCATCATTGTGACAGACTCTTCACATGTGCTGATACTTACATTCAATCTCTTAGCGAAACCCTATGACTAAAGAACTTTTATTCCAAATTCTATACTCATTCATCTTCCTAAACCTACTGACACTCTTCCTAATCCTACTGACTATCCCTTTTTTACTGGATGTTCTCTTCTACATTCAATCATCCAAGGTACAATGTCCTATGCCATTGTATATCGATTCATCAGAGATATCTGTACAGAACGTAAATCAAAGCTAAGTACCCCAATCAAGGGCCCAATGCCCTTCTGGGCTTCAAATCTTACCTAGATTTCTGTTTTCATACATATATTTCTCCTCTATATTCCTATAAATATCACAAGTTCCCATATCATTATTCATCCCACAGATTGTTTCTTAACCAAAATCAAACCTCTTATTTACCCTAACCATAAACTGTTTCCTTAATCTAACTTTACAGAGGAGCAGGCACAGAGTTGGTATTACAGTACAGGAATGTGGGGGATCTATCACCTGCTGAGAACCACAAATGTCCATGCAGATATGATCCTTGGAAAAGATGTAGGCCGCTATGAAGGACCTGAGAGAGCAAAAGTCAACTTCCATGGTAAACAAGCTGGTCAGAAAGAAGGGATGCGTCTGAATTAGGCTCTCTCTTTTTAATGTAGAGAAGATGGACAAAACCAGGCCTGTGTGGAGAGCTGTTCCAGGGTGCTTATGGTTGATATACCATTCTAATTTGTGAAAGTGTCACAGGTAGTAGGGGGAGCCTCCAGTTCATGGGACACTTGGAAGCAACAGTTAGAACCAAGTTGTTGCCAAGGCAGTGACTTCATTCAGTTCCTGAAGAAAGTGTCCTACCTCATTTCCTTGGTGATGGAACTCTCTGAACTTGGAATCCAAGAAACCAGGCACCTAGAGCGAGACCCAGTCCCAGTCCAAGTGGGCTCACTTGTTTGAATTTACCACAGACAGAGTCAGTCTTTCTTTGTACCTACTGATGTCAGGATGACTACATGCCAGGAGAGCTCTCAAGAGGGGCCTTTCTTGAGAAATCAGGTAGTGTCTCACTGCTGGCTCATGACAACTTCATCAAATTGTCCAAGGAGACCAGATCTGAGACAGGACAGGCAATTTTGTGGGAACATAGTATGGGCCACCAGTCAGAGACCTCTCCGGATAGTTACAGATCTACTTAGGGTAAGGAGGTGCCTTTGTGGGTGTGGGTGTGAGTTTGAGGTTTTGCCTCATGTTCTGAGAATAGGTAGGAAAGGCAGTTTGTTTGGTTTGGAGTGGACTGTGTCTAGTAAGTCATTTGACAAGACGAGTGTTTCTATGTCTGTGTATCTCACTGTGTCCGTGGTTGTAGACATTAGAAAAGAGAATGCATCAATGGATGTGTCCTGTCTAGTAGAAAGCTTCCCAGAATTCATCATGCCCAGTTGATAATGGACTGTGGCTTGCCTTATGGTTGGGCCAAACCTGCAATCTTCTTAATTCCTGTTTTCTTCATGAATTCTGGCCACTCTACAGAATAGGCTCATGGTTTTGTATCCAAGATATGTACCACCTTCAAGCTCTGTGACATGGCCATGTACTGGATAGCTGAAGTTAATTGGGAGTATCTCAGAAAACTCAGATATCAGTGTGACCAGTAGAGTCTCAATTGAGAAACCCAGCTTTGGGCCTGCTGTTGCCCTGAAAGTCAGGTAGGTCTTTGCCTCAGGCCAAACTTTGTGAAGCCTGAAGAAAACAGTTTTCAAATGGAAATGAATGGGCATCACCTGTGGCTCTTTGCTTAATTCCTTTGGTAAGGGATTGGTCTGAATCAGCCTCTTGGCCCTGTGTGAGGCTGTGGCTTATATTCCCAGCACCTGATTGATCTAAAGAAAGATCCCATGTGTGCATCCTTAACCATAATCACCAAAAGAGCAGTTATTGTTGATGAAGTCTCTCACATTCCTCTGTAAGGTTCCTGACTTCTATCAAGTGAGAATAGGGATCCTTTGCGTCAAAGGAGTTCTTCTAATCCCTGCAGAGCCTAGCCCATAGGTGCTTGGATGTTGTCATGATGCCAATTCACATAAAGACTCTAAACCCCAGAGTCAGAAGACCTCAAATTGGAGAAGCGGAGCAGTATTAAATGCAGGCCTATTTGATCAATCCTGGTTCACAGGAAGGGTGTCCAGGCCACCCTGACTTTAGGCCAATGAGGGGCAAGGGAGGTTATTTTGGACACTGTCTTGGGCTGGGCCCCTCATGGACACCTCCAGCCAGAGGTAATGATGATTGTGTATATGGAAGAAGATGAGAGACATGTGGGAGTGTTTTGGATTTAATTGTGTTCATTTGGGTGGTGGTTGGAAGAGATGACTGGGTCCACCTTGGCTTGAACTCTGGTGTGATTCCCCTTAGAATCTGATTTCTGAATCTGATCTCAGAGAAGTATTGCCATGAATTTTGTTAGGATTTTTGGAGGCCATGCCTGAGAGTCTCCCTTGGAAACTGAGATCTAGGCCCAGGGTGGCTTTCCCCAGAGTGCTGGAAATCCAGCCAGGATATCACATGATTTTATTCTGAAAAACTTGGCAGCCATAGTTGACAGTCAAAACACACATGGACCTAATACTGTATACCCCAATGGGCCTGGCTTCATGTGACCTGTTGACCACTCAAGACATTCCATATGCTGCAGATATAACCTCTTCTAACCTTGAGTTGAGCTGCATTGCTTGTGATCCTGTCTTTCGTTGTCTTTTCATACTGTTCGCATTTCTTTCTGCTTGGTGAAACTGTTGTGTTATTGAAAATATCCCCATATATTTATATTGCTCTTGTTTCCTTGCAAAGTCTCCCTTGCAGGTGCAGGCGACGGTCTTCCCCTCCTACAATAGGGGCAATGTGCCTACCAACCCGGCAGGCCGCTGGGCTTGTTCTGAGGGTCAGTAGCAGGTCCACCGACCTTACAGGCGTGGGCGGTGGCTCTGCCACTCTGCGGGTGCTGGGCCTGTTCTATCAGTGGGTCAGAGGTCCATCTGCCTTGGAGGCATGGGCGGTGGCTCTGCCCCTCACCCTCTCAATGTGTTTTTAAAGTTAACAAATATGTGAATTCCTGTCTCCATTTCTCTGTAGCCTATTCAGAACATGTATTTTTATATGCACATATAGAATCCTACATGATATCACACGTACATTCTTGTGAGTTTGGCTGAATTGGCAGATACAAATTGTGAGAAGAGATCCCTCCTCCTAAACGATTTTGGAACTGAAAATTCAACATATGGGTGACCTTCCTAGTTGCAAAACATTATACATAAATACATGTTCAGTAAAATGAATATTTTTGGATCTGTGGATAATATATATTTCATAGTGAATTTCAATTGGCATATATATTGCTACTTTTTAATGTCTGTGTGTGTTTTGTGTGTGTGTGTGTGTGTGTGTGTATATATATATATACACACACACTCTACAGATTATTCAAAATATGAAATATATTTGTCTTATTATACACTCCCTAAATTCATTCATGTTCATGTATGTGGATTAATAATCAACTTTTCACAAGATTATTCTCAGAACGATTCATCCACCTGAAATACATATTTGTTTCCTAGTACTGAAAACTGACTTCAGTGAATGGTGCATAGAAATCCTAATAATTCTACAGTAACTGACCCAGTTTAGCTTCAATGCAAGTAGATTCCTATGGGACATGATGTGTATTCTGACGTTCATTTTTATTCAACACTGGTACATTACTATTTTATTCAGTTTTTGCACATCATAGGATACATATTTCATCCACAAGTTCACAAATTAATAGGTATTTGTTTCATTTTCAATCAATTCCTGCTTCAAAACACATGTATACCTCCAGGTTTCGTGACTGGTCTTTTAATGAGATTTCTTTCCAAACACATTATTTTCGATTTACATAATCACTTTTGAAGCAAAACTCACACACTCTTCATGAAAAATCATTACCCTAATATTACCATTAGAAGTATAACTGGATGGAATGAATGATTGTATATCAATATAAGATTTCCTGTATATTTTCAGATATCAATTCAGTCCATTATTGAAAGTTGGAACCAGTTATATTATATATTCACATTATGATCTATTCATTCATTATCTCTATATTCATAGACACTGTGTACACATAATTGTACCAAAGTCTAAATGGAAAGTGAGCATGTATTTCTAAAAACATCCATGTCCAGGTTGCCTAATGCTCTCAAATGTCAATCCTATTGGTGACTAAATATTTGTTTCTTCTGAAGATTAAATATTCAACCTCAACCCTGTTGAAAATATCTAATCCTATTACTCACTTTATACTTTGCCTGATTTCCTAATGTCTCTATTGATATCTGCTTTCCTACATATTTTCCCCAGTTCATCACTGTGACTGACTCTTCACATGTGCTGACATTTACATTCACTCTCTACCTGAAACCCTATTGCTAAAGAAATTTTAGTCCAAATCCTATACTCACTCTTGATTCTAAACCTAACGACTATCTTCCTAATCCTACCTACTATCCCTTTTTGAATGGATGTTCTCTTCATCATTCAATCATTCAAGGTACAAGGTCCTATGCCATTGTATACCAATTGATCTGAAACAACTGTGCAGGACTTAATTCAAAGCTAAGTATTTAAATCAAGGGCCCAATGCCCTTCTGGGATTCAAATCTTAAATAGATTTCAGTTTTCATATTTATATTTCAACTATATATTCTTATAAATATACCAGGTTCCAAATACCATTATTCATTCCACAGAATGATTCCTAACACAAATGGAACATGTTATTAACCCTAAAAATACACTGTTCACTCAATCTAATTTTACAGATGAGCAGGGACAGAGTTTGTCTTACAATACAGCAATGTAGGGTATCTACCACTTGCTGAAAATCTCAAATGTCCAAGCAGAAATGATCCCTGGAGAAGACGTAGGCAGCTTTGAAGGACCTGAGAGAGCAAAAGTTATCTTCCATGGCAAACAAAGATGTCAGGATGAAAGGATGTGTCTGAATCAGCCTCTCTCTTCTCAATGTAGAGAGGATGGTCAAAACCAGGCCTGTGTGGAGAGCTGTTCCCAGGAGCCTATGTTTGATATACCATTCTAACTTGTGAAAGTGTCAGAGAAAGTAGGGGCAGCCTCCATCTCATGGGACCCTTGGAAGCAACTCTTAAGACAAAGTGGTTGTCAATGCAGTGGCCTCATTCAGTTCCATAAAGAAGTGACCTACCCCACTTACTTGGTGAGGAAACTCTCTGAACTTGGAATCCAGGAAACCAGGCACCCAGAGTCAGTCCAAGTCCCAGTTCCAGTGGGCTCACTTGTTTTGATTTACCAAGGACAGAGTCAATCTTTCTTGGTACCTACAGATGTGAGGAAGGCCAAATGCCAAGAGAGCTATGAAGAGGGGGCCTATCCTGAGAAAGCAGGAAGTGGTTCACTGCTGGATCCTGACAACTTCACAGAGATGGCCAAGGAGACCAGATCTGAGACACGACAGGCCATTTCATTGAAACATAGAATGGCCCACCAGTCAGAAGACACTCTGGATAGTCACAGACCTACTTGGGGAAGGAGGTGCCTTTGTATGTGTGGGTGTGGGTTTTTGGTTTTTTCTCATGTTTTGAGAATAGGTAGGAAAGGCGGTTTGTTTGGTTTGGAGTGGACTGTTTCTAGAAAGTCATTTGACAAGGCGAGTGTTTCTGTGTAAATGTATCCCACACTGTGCGTGGTTGTAGACATGTGAAAGAGAATGCAACAATGGATATGTCCTATCTAGTAGAAAGCTTCCCAGCATTCATCCTACACAATTTGTGAATGGATTGCAGCTTGCCCTATAGATGAGCAACCCCTACTATCTTCCTAAGTTTCTGTTTTCTTCCCGCATTCTGGCCACTATTCAGAATAGGCTTATGGTTTTGTGTCCAATGTAATGGATAGCAGAATGGAATGCCGAGCATCACAGAAAACGCAGATATCAGTGTGACCAGGAAAGTCTCAGTGGAGAAACCCTGCTTTGGACCTTTTGCTTATCTATTGTTCTGTTGCCGTGAATGTCAGGAAGGCCTTTGCCTCAGGCCACCCCTTTGTGAAACCTGAAGAAAACCATTTTCAAATGGAAATAAATGGGCATCACCTGTGGCTCTTTGCTTAATTGCTTTGGAAAGGGATGTGTCTGAATAAGCCTCTTGACCCTCTGTCAGGCTATGGCTTAGATTCTCAGCACCTGATGGATCTAAAGAAAGTTCCCACGTGTGTATCCAAACCCAAAATGGTAAAAATATCGGTCATTGTGCATGAAGTCTCTTGCTTTCCTCTGTTAGGTTCCTGACCTCCATCAAGTGAGAATAGGGATCCTATGGGTCAAATGAGTTATTCAAAGCCCTGCAGAGTTGCTTGGATTTTCTCATGATTCCAATTCACATAAAGAATCTAAACGCCACAGTCAGAAGGCCTGAAATTTGAGAAGCAGAACAGTATTAAGGACAGGCCTATTTGATCACTCCTGGTTCACAGGAAGTGTGTCCAGGCCACCCTGAAGTTTGGCAAATGAGGTGCATGGGAGCTCATTTTAGACACTGTCTTGGGCTGTGCCCCTCATGGAATACTCCAGCCAAAGGTTATGATGAATGTCTATATGGAAGAAGTTGAGTGCCATGTCGGAGTGTTTTGGTTTTAATTGTGTTCATTTGTGTGGAGGTTGGAAGAGATGACTTGGTCCACCTGGGCTTGAACTCTGGTGTGATTCCCCATAAGTCTGAGTTCAGAAACTGACTTCAGACTAGTATTTCCATGAATTGTGTTGGGATTTTAGGAGGCTACGCATGAGAGTCACCCTTGTAAACTGAGTTCAAGGCCCATGATGGCTTTCAAAATCACACTTGGAATCTCATCCAGGATATCACATGATTTTATTCCTAAAGAGTTGGCAGCCATAGTTAAGAGAGAAAACACACATGGATCTCACATTGTAGAACTCAATGGGCCTGGCTTCATGTGACCTTTTGGCCCCTATTTGGGAATCCTTGCCTGTGAGAATTCTCCAGAGCTTTCTTTCAAATGAGCTTTCTCAAAATTTTATGGTTCCTGGATGAATGGGAAACCCACAGTGGCTCCAACTTCATCCTTGAAAATGGCTAGATAAATATCATGAAATTTTGGACATTCCCATAACCAGGGGGCACTAGAAAACCTTTCGATGTTCTATTGCTGATCATGAGTGTACCAGACAGTGCCTTGATTGACTGGGTTTCAAGAAAATGGTGTAGAACAGAGATGCCAGTAAGTTGGAGCCTTCTGAGTAGTGGGCCAAGAGCAGTGGTGTGCAGGTGTGTGATAATACATCTGTGTTGTGGCCATCTGGATCTGCCATTGGTTTTCAAATGGCTTGTGACTGACATGGTGCAGCCAGCAGACCTTTATATGAACAGGCATCGTGTTATATGGAGACAATTCTGGGCAATGTTGAAAATCAGGTTGCTATGGACAAGGGGGCAAGCTATGTGGGATAGAAGCCTGACTGGTGCATTCTCCTGTAGACACTGATCCACCACACGTAACAGAATTCCTTCCAACAGGGGGACGATTTCAACTCCTTCTATTTCATAAAACAAATAACAAAATCCCAGTGTATCAGCAAAAAAGACCATGAAAAGTGGAGGATGACCAAAGGGCTTCACAGTCCACATGGGGAGACATTTAGCCCCAATGGCCTTTGTTTACCTACAAAAAGAGAATTAATCTCTGCTGTTCCATGTTCATTGGAAAATAAGAAAACATGTCCTCCAGGTCACATAGATGCAGATCCAGCTTTGATGGTCTCACTACAAAGGAAACTAAAGCTCCTGACAACAACGTATATTTCAAGTGCCCAACCTCAGAGGCACTTACTCAAGAAGTCTTTAGGCCAGCAGAACTCCATGTTTGTGCAGCGTTTACCCTGTTCCTTACTTTTGGAAACTCCTCTACCACCCCCAAGGTTTTGAACTCCTGAGCATTTTCCATTCCAGATATGTATTCACAGATTTTCTAATTCTTCTCCTCTAATTATGTCTTTCTTTGGGCCAAGGTAATGTGAAGGCATTTTTCTGGATGAGAGTGGGAAGTTTTTTCTGTAGCACATATATGCATACACATTCAATTCATTTTCCTATTTTCTATTCGTAATACTGAATCCCTGACACGAAACCATACCCTACTAGACTCTGACTACTAATCCTAATGTGATGGAGAAAAATAACCCAAACAGAATAGAAATACATGCAGTTAAGAGGAGGCATGGTGTATAGTTGGACTTGCCTTTTGCGTGATGAAGGCTTGGTGTTATAAATCTAGTCAATTTTTTATTGAAATAGTTCTCTATGTGTTTTTAAATTGAAAAAATATGTGAATTCCTGTCTTCCTTTCTCTGTAGCCTATTCAGCACATGTATTTTTATGTGCACATATAGAATTCTTCCTGGTATCACACGTACATATTTGTGAGTTGGCTGACTTGTCAGATACAAACTGTTAGAAGAGATCACTCCTCCTAAACGCTGTTCGAACTGAAAATTCAACCTCTGGGTGAGCTTCCTATTTGAACAACATAAATCCATGTTCAGTAAAATGAATATTTTTGCATCTGTGGATGATATATATTTCATGGTGAATTTCGATTGGCATACATAATACTACTTTTTAATGTCTGTGTGTGTGTGTGTATTTATATGTATATATATATATATATATATATATATATATATATATATATATATATATATATATATTCACTCTCCAGATTTTTCAAAATATGAAATATATGTGTCTTATTATACACTTCCTAAATCCATTCATATTCACGTATGTGGATTTATAATTATCTTTTCACAAGATTATTCTCAGATTTTCTTCCACCTGAAATACATATTTGTTTTTTTCCTAGTACTGACAACTAACTTCAGGGAATCATATGATGGCGGCAATGGGAGTTCATCATCCCCGTGTACCCCATCACTGTGCGGGAGAATGATGAGTTAGAATGGCTAAAAGCTATCTTGTTAGGAATTTTCAGCAAAATTGGGGTGCTCCAAAACCTAGAGGAAGGATTTCCATCACAGGCAAATCAGCTACGGCGGCTCAAACGCGAGTGATTTGTCCGCAGGGAGGGTCACGCTGCTTATTCAGCAAATCACCCTGCGGCTAGAATCTGTTGTGCTCACTGGGAAATGACCAGATAGCAACGCAAAGATACAGTGCTGCGGATTCTGCGGGCTCCTGCCAGCTGTGCAATCACTGTGGTCAGTGCTGTATTCTGTGTTTGAGGTGGGGGAAGGAAGCGGTCCAATTCGGTTCTCCACACCAGTTATACCACAGAGGAAGCCAGCGGCCAACATCTTGGAGAGCTGACATCACCATCGCTGTTTTCGACTGATCGCATCTCATTCAGCTATAGAACAGGTAATTTCAGGCTGCCATTCACATGCATCTCTCAGAGAAATTACTCAGACTCAGTGCTAAAGAACCCACAGAAATTTCTTCTTAGAGCCTGCTATTATCAAAACATACACCGAGCACGGAGCGGCCAAATTCCGGCTCCTGGAACTGCTCTGGCCCAGGGCTAAAGAACACGCAGAAACTGCTTCTCGGTCCGGGTCCTGCTGAATACTGTGAAGGTAAATACCAACTGATAGTTCATAGGTGGTGACAACAGGATTGAGATGGGGCTTGTGAGGGCCAGTCAGGACTCACCCGTTGCTTTGGTCACCTGGCAAACGGAACGAAATGCTGCCATTCACATGGGATACCAACATGGCAGAGATCTGATGTCATCACAAAGCGGTGGAGGAGATAACTTCATCAATACCAGTGATGACAGAAACAGTTGGTCTGTTGGTAAAGAAAGTGACTCACAAACACCCAAGTTTCTCTCACTTTGTCATCAAGCCAGAGGGGCAGAGCAGAGCCGCCGCCTGCGCCTGGAAGAGGCCCAGTGACCCACCGGCGTGGTAGTCACGTCACCACAATTCTCGTAGGGGCAGAGCATTGCCGCTCCCTGTGCCCGGAACAGGCCCAGTGACCGGCAGGCGTGGTAGTCACGTCACCCCAATTGGAGTAGGGGCAGAGCAGAGCCGCAGCCCGAGCCCCCGAAGTAGTCAGACATGCAACGAACCTGCGGAACAGGCCCAGCAGCCTGCCGGCATGGTAGACACATCACCCCAGTTGGAGTAGGGGCAAGAGCAGAGCTGCTGCCCGTGCCCGCAAGGTAGGCAAACCTGTGACCGACTGGCAGAACAGGCCAGGCGGCCTGCAGGCATGGTAGACACGTCACCCCAATTGGAGAAGGGGCAGAGCAGAGCCGTCGCCCACGCCCGGAAAAGGCCCAGCGACCCGCCGGTGTGGTAGACACGTCACCTTAATTAAAGTAAGAGCAGAGCAGAGACGCCGACCGTGCCTGCAAGGTAGCCAGACCTGCGACCGACTGGCAGAACAAGCACAGGGATCTGACTACTAATCATAATATGATGGAGAAAAATAAACCAAACAGAATAGAAATACAAGCAGTTCAGAGGAGGCATGTTGTACAGTTGGAGTTGCCTTTTTCATGATATAGCGTAGGAGTTAGAAATCTACTCAATTATTTGTTGAAATAGTTCTCCATGTGTTTTTAAACTTAACAAATATGTGAATTCCTGTCTCCCTTTCTCTGTAGCCTATTCAGCACATGTATTTTAATATGCACATATAGAATCCTACCTGGTGCCACACGTACATTCTGGTGAGGTGGCTGACTTGGCAGATACAAATTGTGATAAAAGACCACTCCTACTAAAAGCTGTTGGAATTGAATATTCAACCTATGGGTTAGCTTCCTAGTTGAACAACATTATACATAAATCCATTTTCACAAAAATGAATACTTTTGGATCTGTGGATTATATATATTTCATGATGAATTTCGATTGGTGTATATATTGCTACTTTATAATATCTGTGTGTGTGTGTGTGTGTGTGTGTGTGTGTGTAAATATACACTCTACAGATTTTTCAAAATATGAAATATATGTGTCTTATTATACAATCCCTAAATTCATTCATATTCATGTATATGGATTTATAATCAACTTTCTCATGGTTATTCTCAGAAATATTCATCCACCTGAAATACATATTTGTTTCTTAGTACTAAAAACTAACTTCAGTGAATGGTGCATACAAATCCTAATATTTCTATCATAACTGACCCAGTTTAACATCAATGCAAGTAGATTCCTATGGAACATGATGTGTATTTTGATGTTCATTTTTATTCAACACTGGTACATTACTATTTCTGCAGTTTATGCACATCATAGGATATATATTTTATTCACAATTTAGCAAGTTTATATACATTTGTTTCACTTTCAATCACTTCCTGCTTTAGAACCCATTAATTCCTCCATGTTTCTTGCCTGGTCTTTTCATAAGACCTCATTCCAAACATATTATTTTCAATTTCCAGAATCACTTTTGAAGCAAAACTCACACACCATTCATGATTAACAATAATCCTAATATAACCAATAGATTTATAACTGATTACAATGAATGATTGTATATCAATATAAGATTCCTTATATATTTTCAGATATCAATTCCATCTATTATTTAAAGTGCAACCAGTTATATTATTTATTCACAGAATGGTCTATTCATACATTATCTCTATATTCATAGACACAGGGTACACCTCTTTGTACCCCCAATACTAATTTATACGTCTTCAAAATACTGCTCTCGGAAATGGTGGAAGAAATACGCATGTCATTTGATCTACATATACATTTTGTCACAGTAATATTCAGGACACAAAATGCAAAGTTCACTCTTCTGATTGTACCAAAGCCTAAACGGAAATGAGCATGCATTACTAAAAACATCCATGTCCAGGTTGCCTAATGCTCTCAAACGTCAATCCTATTAGTGACTACATATTTGTTTCTTCCTAAGATTATATCTTCAAACACAACCCTTTTGAAAATGTCTAATCCTATCACTCAATTTATAATTTGCGTGATTTTCTAATGTCTCTACTGATATCTGCTTTCCTACATATTTACCCCAGTTCAATATTGTGACTGACTCTTCACATGTGCTGACATTTACATTCACTCTAGCCGAAACCCTATTGCTAAAGAACTTTTCGTACAAATCCTATACTCACTCTTCTTTCTGAAGCTACCATCTTTCTTCAAAATCCTACCGACTATCCTACTTTAAATGGATGTTCTCTTCGACATTCATCTTTCAGAATGATTCCTAACCAAAATCAAACATGTTATTAAGCCTAACCATACACTGTTCCCTCAATCTAACTTTACAGAAGAGCAGGGACAGAGTGTTCTTAAAATATAGGAATGTAGGGTATCTTCCACCTTTTGAAAACCTCAAAGGTCCATGCAGAAATGATCCCTGGAGACAATGTAGGCATCTATGAATGACCTGAGAGAGCAAAAGTCTTCTTCCATTGCAAACAACCTGGTCAGGATGAAGGGTTGTGTCTGAATCAGCCTCTCTCTTCTTAATGTAGAGAAGATGGACCAAAGGAGGCCTGTGTGGAGAGCTGTTCCTGGGTGCCAATGGTTGATATACCATTCTAACTTGTGAAACTGTCCCAGGTAGTAGGGGCAGCCTCCATCTCATGGGACTCTTGGAAGCAGCTGTTAGGACAAAGTGGTTGCCCAGGCAGTGACCTCATTCACTTACTGAAGGAAGTCACCTCACCTCTCTTCTTTGGTGATGGAACTCTCTGAAATTGGGATCCCGGAAGCTAGGCACCCAGAGCCATTCCCAGTACCAGTCTCTGTAGGCTCACTTGTTTGGATTCACCAAGGACAGAGTCAGTCTTTCTTGGTGCCTACTGATGTGAGGTTGGCCTAATGCTAGGAGAGCTCTGAAGACAGGTCTTTCCTGAGAAAAAGTCAGTTGCTCACTTCAGTCTCCTGACAAATTCACAGAGTTGGCCAAGGAGACCAGATCTGAGACAGGACAGGCCACTACGAGGGAACATAGTATGGCCCACCAGTCAGAGCACACTCCAAATAGTCACAGACCTACTTGGGGAAAGGAGGTGCCTTTGTGGGTGTGGGTGTGGGTTTGTGGTTTTGTCTCATGTTCTGAGTATTTGTAAGAAAGGCAGTTTGTTTGGTTTGGAGTGAACAGTTTCTTGTAAGTCATTTCACAAGGCAAGTGTTTCTATGTCTGTGTACCCCACTGTGTCCGTGGTTCTAGACATTGGAAAAGAGAATGTGTCAATAGATGTGTCCTGTCTAGTACAAAGCTTCCCAGCATTCAACCTGCCCAATTTATGAATGGACATCGGCTTGACTTATGGATGGGCAACACGTCTTATCTTCCAAGGTTCCTGTTTTCTTCCTGAATTCTGGCCACTCACCAGAATAAGTTCATGGTTTTATGTCCAAGGTATGTACCACCTCCATGCTCTGTGGAATGGCCTTGTACTGGATAGCTGAAGGAAATGGTGAGCATCTCAGAAAACTCAGATATTAGTGTTACCAGGAAAGTCTCAGTGAAGAAACCCTTCTTTGGCTATTTGCTTACCTATGGTTCTGTTGCCCTGAATGTCATGAAGGTATTTACCTCAGGCGACACCTTAGTGAAGCCTGAAGAAAACAGTTTTCAAATGGAAATGAATGGGCATCACCTGTGGCTCTTTGGTTAATTGCTTGGGAAAGGGATATGTCTTAATAAGTCTCTTAGCCATGTGAGCGGCTGCAGCTTAGATTCTCAGCATCTGATGGATCTAAAGAAAGATCCCATGTGTGCATCCAAAACCAAAATGGCCAAAAGAGCAGTCATTGTGGATGAAGTCTCTCACCTTCCTCTGTAAGGTTCCTGACTTCCATCAAGTGAGAATAGGGATACTTTGTGTCAAATTAGTTCTTCAAAGCCCTGCAGAGGCTAGCTAATAGGTGCTTGGGGTTTCTCATGACTCCAATTCACATAAAGAATCTATTCCTGACTGTCATAGGCCTCAAATTGGAGAAGCAGAGCAGTATTAACGGTATGTCTATTTGATCACTCCTGGTTCACAGGAAGGGTTCCAGGCCACCCTGAGTTTAGGCAAATGAGGGGCAAGGGAGATTATTTGGACGCTCCCTTGGGCTGCGCCCCTCATTGAAACCTTCATCCAGAAGTTATGATGAGTGTCTTTATGGAAGAAGTTGAAGACCATGTGGGAGTGTTTTGGTTTTAATTGTGGTCATTTGTTTGGCGGTTGGAAGAAATGACTGTGTCCACCTGGGCTTAAACTCTAGTGTGATTCCTCTTAGAGACTGATTTCTGGAAGTGAACTCAGAGAAGTATTGCCATGAATTGTGTTGGAATTTTAGGAGGCAACACATTAGACTACCCCTTGAAACTGAGATCTAAGCCCTGGTTGGTTTTCTAGAGAGCACTGGGAATCTCAGCCAGGATATCACATGATTTTATTCTGAAAGACTTGGCAGCCATAGTTGAGAGTCAAAACACACATGGACCTCACATTGTAGATCTCAATGGGCCTTGCTTCATGGGACCTTTTGGCCATTCTTTTGGATGCCTTGCCAGTGAGAGTTCTCCAGAGATTTTATTGAAATGAACTTCCTCACCATTTAATGGTTCCTGAAAGAATTGAAACCCACAGTGCCTCCAACTTCATCCTTGAAAAATGACTAGATAAATACCATGAAATTTTTTAAATTCCCATGACCATGTGGCACAGGAGAAACTTTTGATGTCCTGTTGCTGATCAAAAGTGTACCAGACAGTGCCTTGATTGACTGGCTTTCATAAAAATGGTGTATAACAGAGATGCTAGTTAGTTGGAGCCTGCTGAGTAGTGGGGCCAGAACTGTGGTGTGCAGGTGTGTGATGAAACATGTGTGGTGGGGCCATGTGAATCTACCATTGGCTTCCAAATGGCTTGTGACTGACATGGTGCAGCCAGAAGACCCTTGCATGTAAAGGCATCTTGTTACCTGGAGAGTATTCAGGGCAATGTTCAGAATCAGGTTGCTTTGGTCAAGGGGCAAGCTATGTCGGATAGAAGTCTGGTTGGTGCATTCTCCTGTAGACCCTGACTCACAACACGTGTCAGAACTCCCTCCAGCACTGTGTCCCAGTTGAACTCCTTGTATTTCATGAAGCAAATACCAAACTCCCAGTGCAGCAGCAAGAAACACCACGAAAATTTGAGAATGACCAAATGGCTTCACAATCTACACTGGGAGACTTTTAGCCCCCAGTGGCAACAGTTTACCTACAAAGAGAGAATTCAGCACTTCTGCCTCATGTCCACTGGAAAATAAAAAAAAAAAAAAAAAACCATGTCCTTCAGGTCACATATATGCAGACCCAGGTCTGAGGGTCTCATGACAAAGAAAGCTAAAGCTCCTGACAACAACATATATTTCAAGTGCCAACCTCAGAGGAAGTTTCTCAAGCAGTCTTTAGGATTGCAGAGTTCCATGTTTGTGGTATTTTTATCCTGTTTCTTACTTTTGGAATCTCCTCTACAACCTCCAAAGATGTGAACTCCTGAACATTATCCATTGCAGATATGCATTCACAGATTTTCTAACTTTTCTTCTCTAATTGTGTCTTACTTGGGGCGAAGGTAATGTCAAGGCATTGTTCTGAATGAGAGTGGGAAGATTTTTGTGTAGCACATATTTGCATACACTTTGGATTCATTTTCCAAATTTCCATTTGAAATACTAAATCCCTGACTGTCAGGGGTAGAAGGAATTTCTCCTTCATAGAATAGCCTGACAGTTACAGGAAACAGCCCCCTGGGAGACATTATGCCTAGGAGATATCCTGTAACCATTTGTCTCCCTGAGACATCTTGGGGCAATCTGTCTTACTGAAACATCCTGAGGTTATCTCACCTTGTGAAGACATCCAGGAACTGCCAATAAGAGAGCTTTCTCATACCCAGTATATAAATACCCCTGTGTGAACAATAAAATTTTGCAGCTTGATCAAAACTCCTGTCTTGCTGTCATCTCTGGTGTCTCTTGTCCCTTCATTACTCCCCATCTAGGTTCACCACCCCTGTTGATGTGTCCTGCCGGCCGGGATATCAGGAACCCACCTACTGGGGCTCGAGCCTTTGACTGAGGGGAAACCCGGTCCTCAGGGAAGACTTAAAAAAGCGGAGCTTGCAATCGCCTCAGCAGACACCACCGAAAGACAGATCCAGGAGGAGAGTGGGAATGACACATGGTGAGTGACCCACCATGGGACAAGCAGTTTCGTCACATGATTTGTTTTTGTCAGGCCTCAAGGAGGCCCTCAAGACACAGGGGGCACATGTTAAGAAAAAGGACTTAAAATTATTCTTTTCATACATAGGAGTATTGTGTCCATGGTTTCCCCTTGAAGGGACCATTGATGGTAAAAAATGGCTTAGAGTAGGAGACTGTGTAAACCATTTTTTGTTGTTGTTGAAGAAAAAGTCCTAGAACAAAGGCATATTAGACCTTTTGTAGACATTAATATTTTATTTGATTTTTAAACACCTAGAAAAATTTGTAAGTTTAAATTTAAAGACATTATATTTATCTGTTTATCCAATTTAAATTGAAACATTTAAATCACGTGAATTAAAGATCTTTGGATCCACTTTGAAATAGTAAGCTTGCCTTAAATTGATTTTAATTGGAGTCAGTGGTCTTTTCTTGCATCCTGGTCTAATATTTTGTATTTTCCCAGCGAGATGACATTGCCCCAATAGATCACAAGACCAGACTACTGGAAATTCTGAAGCTGGCCTTCCCTCCAGGGCTCCGGCATGGAGAGGCAATTTCCAAGGCCTTGGTGTGAGATTTTAGTCCAGGGAGCACTGCAGTGAACCACCGCACTAAAACTATTAGCAAGCACATGGTGGAGAAGGCCTCCATAGGTAAGTTGCGCCTGTATAACATCTGATATCCGGTTAAGGGAGATCTCTTCTGATGACAGAGATGTGTCCTGGGATCACACACATATACTCCTGTCTGGTACAGTAACGAGAATCATTCTGTCCTCTGTTCTGTTCTGTAGGCAATTCCTCTGAAAGCATAGAGAGGTGCCAATGGGCACGCAGGAGCTCATATCCCAGAGCTTTTGCAAGACGTTGCATAGCTCCTCTGTTTTTCTGTTTCTGCGCTGGTTTTCTGGGGTTTCTTTTGTGTTTTGTTCTGTGTTTCATAGGTTTTTTTTTTTTTTTTGGTTTGTTTTAGTGTGTTTTGTTGTGTGATTTCTGTGGTAAAAACTTAAGTGAAAATGGGTAATAATGCAAGTAAACTGACACCCATTTGGACTGTGTTTTAAAGAACTGTGATGAACTTTAACACCCTTTGTTAAGCAGGATGAGAGAAGCCCCTAGCTGGCTGCCTGGAGCACACCCACTGCAGAGGGCAATGCCTGCTGGGGACCTAAGAACTGAGTATCTCCCAGGTTAACACGTGAAACTCCTTAAAACCCCTTGTCCCTTCAGATCAAGAGAATCACAACAATTGGGCAGAGACCCCTGTTTTTCTTTTTTGTTAGCAAAGCAGTAAATTTCCCTTTTCCTTTTTCTCAAACCCTGTCCTCATTATTAAATTGGTATTAATTGGCTTCAAAATCAGGAACCAAATTTTAAGTAACAATTTTTGGTACCCCCCCAACCCCGGAAATTTTTGAGAGCTGACTGCTGAAATGTTAGGAGATGGAGCGTGGTTGGGGTGGAACCGAACCAGAGGAGCTAATCCTGTAAGTGAAAGGAGGGACTGAGGGACTTCCAGGAGCTACCCAAGCCCTGTTGCTTCAGAGAATTACCTACTTCCTTCCCTGCACTGTAAGGATTTTGCCATCTCTATTTTCTTAAAAAAGAGAAAAAGAAAAAGGGGACACTAAATACAGTAAAGTCACCATGGAGACCCTTGATTTTACATTTCAGGTTGTACCTCTGTGAATACATCTGGTTCCCTTGTGGGGAAATCTATGGTGCCACTGGTGTAGGAGATTTTTCTCTTATCTGCTCTGGTTTAAAGGCTTCTGTCAGTAAGCCATAGTCTGGAGCTCCTTTCAGTCTGTCTTGTGTCTTTGTTTCTGGCCCTCTAAGACATGTGCAACAATGTGTTGATATTATAAATCATTTCTTGGGAATGATCTTACCTGAATGTGTGTCTAAATGATGATGTTTTATTGTAACAATCTGGCATCTGAATGGGTTTTTGAAGCATTGCACAATCTTGCAGTTAAAAGTCCAGTTTAGGAAAATGTTTAGTTTATGATTTCAGATAAATCATGCCAGAGAACTTAAATACTTAGGATGGAAAACTAGAGAACTCTACTTCCAAGTTGGCAAGTAACTTCCCAATCATTCAGGCTTTTTTTTCACCAATTTTGAATTGGGTAGCCTGGGAAAATGTCACTGTGTGTACCAGTGCATTAATTTGGACAAGGATAGTAAATCATAGTATGGTATCTGTTGACAAAACAAGATATAAAGATGTAAAATTTTGTAAACCGTGTCTTAAACTTGTATCATAAAATTTTGTGAATTGTGTCTTAAAATTGTATTATAATTTTCAACATCCAAACCTGAAAATTATGGTTGAAATGCCTTAGGCCTGACGTGTCTGCTCAGAATAGCAGCTTTTTCCTGCTCCTTCCAGACCTCAGCCAGGACTTATGTTGAAATGCAAATGAAAGAAGCCTGCAAGCTCAGTAGGAGAGTGATCTGAGGGCTAAAAAAAAATTAAATTGTATGGTATTTACTAATTAATGGCCAGTCAATTTTTCTAGGACTCTTATTTTTTTTCTTAGATTCTTTATTTTTTTTGAGCTCATGATTTTGATCCTAAAGACCTAGGATGATGTTTTTCTGATCAGTTCTATCTTTGACTAAATGTGTAGTTTTTGAAACATTGCAATGGATATTTCACCTGCAAAAAGCTACAATGCCTTTACTATTATTATGTGTGCACAATTTTGTTATATTTTGTATGTCTATATATTCATATGTCCGTATATCATATATATGATACACAAATTAACATTTATAAAGAGCACTCATTAAAACAAAAACGCTCATAAAAACAAATTTTAAAAAGTGGATCCAAAGATCTTTAATTCAAGTGATTTAAATAGTTGAATTGAAATTGGATAAAGAGATAAAAATAAATGTCTTTAAATTTTAGCTACAAGTTTTTCTAGGTGTTCAAAAATCTAATAAAATATTAATGTCTACAAATGTTCTAATATGCCTTGGTTCTAGGACTTTTCCTTCAACAAAAAAAATGGTTTACACTGTTCAATACATTTTTCTAATATATTGATAAATAAGTAAAGTAAATTTGATATGGGATTACTCATTTTTGAGTACTTTTGTTAGATATCTGATTGATTTACTAAGGTCTGTATAAGTTTGTACTAAAGTCTGTATAAGATTGTAATAATCAGTCATGTGTTAAAGAGACAAAAATTTCTTAAAACATAAGTTTACCCATAACATTGTGTTTATTAAGTTTTATTTTTTCTAGAGCAAGCAACCATAAAAATTAAACAACTGATTAAATAAGAACTGTTATTTTAGAGCACTGTACTGCCATTTATTTAAAAGCTAAACTTGGTTAATGTAGAAACTTCAATGTAATTGTGATGCTATTAATGTGCTCATATCTTTCAGGTATATGAATCTGTAAGGTAGAAACTTTAAAAGAGCATTACTTCAAGCTGGTGTTCTGAAGTTGTATGGTAAAAAAAATATATTGGGAATTCATTTACCTCTTATCAATAAGATATGTAAAGTTGTATGTTACTTTTTACATTGGGGAACAATTTAAATGTATTTTTATGTTAATGAGAGTCTAATCTATGTAAAGGTTAAAAACTTTCAGCCTTTCTTTAATTCATGTTTTAAATGTGATATCATATGGTGTTAACTAATGTTCATGTGACCTCAAATAATTTATGTAATCTTTGTAAAATGATATTTAAAAAAACAAAGATCATCTTTAGAAGTAAAACACTTAAGATTTATAAAGAGCCCTGCCTTACCTGAGATAAGGCTCTGTGTCCCATCTTACTATATGTGAGAATGACTACGAAAGCAGTAGGTCAGATATTATTTCATTTAAAGTTATGTTCAAAAGTTGTTTTTTTTTTTTCTGTCAAGATTTCTAGGATCTCAAACAGGGGATATAATGTATAACTCAGCTAAAAACTTCAGGGTAGCTATTACACGAACTAAGTATTTTTACTCTTGTTAAAAAATTTTATTTTGTAATTTCCTTATAAGTGATCTAAAGATTCCTTGTTAGTGTTTTACAGAAGTGTTGCTTTAAGAACAGAACATCGGTTAATTTAAGATAATAAGTCATCACCTACAAGACAGACAGAATAATACAGATCCCAATTAATAAAAAAGATAAATAATTATAAAGTTATAGATATTAGAGCCCAGTACTCTTAATTTAAGGCTGTTTAAATTTATTTGCTGGATGATTAAGATTAGGATTTAAAATTAAAGTTACATGAAAATGGACAAGAAAACCAGTATTTGGCTCTTACCCTCTGAGTCAGTCTGAATCCAGGGAACAAGGGACTTCTCAAAGAGCTTTGCAACTCTGGGCCACATATCTTCCCAATTAGGGAGATTAATGAGACCCCTGGAGAACAGAAAGCCAATCAGTGCATTTGCTAAGAAGAGGAGAGTCATCAGAGAAGGGAGACATCCCTGATGCTTCTGAGGGTAGCCACATGGTCCAGCAAGACCTGGACCCACCTAGCGCAAATGCCACTAGCAGAACTGAGAAGCTGTTCTCAAGTTTCCCCAGGAATGATTCCCATAAAAGCTCAGCTGACTGTTAAAAATAGATAGAAACAAAGCTCAGTTTGACTGTTTCATCTTAAACACTTAGCAAAGACAGTTAAAACCAAAATACAGCCATTCTTGGGCATTTTAAATAATAATAATAATAATAATAATAATAATAATAATAATAATTTTTTATACATTTTATGTTAGCCTCCCAAAATAAGTAAGACTGGAGGCTACAAAGAAGGATTCCCAGAAAGGAATGCCTGATAACTATAAAAAGAGACTATCAAGAGGAGCTGCCAGAGGCAGAAATTTTTAGTTTAAGGCCTACAGATATTCCTAACCTACAGGTAGGGTTGGTGTTTTCTAGTACGATTATCCAGCCCTGAGTAACAGAATTAAAGGTTTCTCTATTACACACAGGGGTCATACTAGTAAAAGGATTTTGCAAGATCAGATGATATTAAATTATTAAACTGTATCTTATGGAGAGGGATAACTGTAACACTAAATGTTAAATATTAAGTTGACAGTCCTGATAACTGGGAATATTAAAGCCTGCTGAGGGAACTTCTATACAGTGACATGTTCCAGCTGCTTCAACATTTTTTCAGTACTCATGGTTCTTGTTTCTCACACAGAAGAACCCATCCCCAGATGAATTTACAACCTGTTCTTCCCCAACCAGACTTCAAAACAAACTGATTTGTAAAAGACAACTCATGTCCCTCAACTGACTTCTAAAAGGCAACTCATGTCCCTTATACTGTGCCCACTCACGTCACTCTCTCTCAGCTCAGAAGAAGCCAAAATGAGTGATGCCTCTCGTCTTACAACTATGGAGCCAAAAATAAATAGACTATCAATATAAGTAATTAATTAAGTCAGGTAAAACCAGGAATCTAATTTTGGGTGAGTTCTAAAAATTTGGAGACTATTACCTGAGGGATTAAAATCCCCTCATTGCTCTTCCCCTACCCTATCAAAGACTTGGAAGGGACACATTAAAAAAGGGGGAATGATAAACCCAACCTGATCATTTATTAAAATTGGGAGCCATCTTGCCACAAAGTCATGAAAAGATAATTTTGCTTTCCTATAAATTACTGCAAATTCTGAACCTGCTTGGAATGCCTGCCCGTGCCTTGAACTCACCCATGACTGGCTCTCTGACCAGATAGCAGCCCTCTCTGAAAATTTAGTGACACCTCATAAATATTGACCTTCTCTGGCCAGACAATGACTCTCGTGAGTCTCTAATGGTCTTCATAAATTCTGATGATGGGGCCAGCAAAAAAAATTGTAAACTAGCAATAGCGTGATGCTTCTCCGAGTTCTGTTATGTGAAACCCCCCTTTTGTGTAACTTACTGGACTATAAAGCTGGGCTGTAGGAAATGTGGGGTTGCTGTCTTGTTTCCGCCATTTTGAGAGGGATAGGCAGCTCAGCCAGTGGAAATAATAAGCTTGCTTTAATTTGATTTTGATTGGAGTCAGTGGTCTTTTCTCGTGTCCTGGTCAAACAGGTAAACACTCCACAAACATGGAGCTCTGCTGGCCTAAAAACTGCCCCTGACCTTGGGCACTTGAAATATATGTTGTTGTCAGGAGCTTTAGCTTCTTTGTAGTGAGACCATCAAAGCTGGGTCTGCATCTATGTGACCTGGAGGACATGGTTTCTTATTTTCCAATGAACATGAGGCAAGAGTGCTGATCTCTCTTTGTAGGGAAACTGTTGTCACTGAAGGCTAAGTGTCTCCCCATGTGGTATGTGAAGCCATTTGCGCATCTTCCACATTTCATGGTGTTTCTTGCTGCTGCACTGGGGGTTTAGTATTTGCTTCATGAAATACAAGGAGATCAACAGGGACTCAGTGCTGGAGGGATTTCTCACACGTGTGGTGGGTCAGGGTCTCCAGGAGAATCCACCAATGAGGCTTATATCCCACATAGCTTGCCCCCTCAACCATTGCAACCTGATTCTGATGCCCTGAAACCTCTCCATATAACAAGATGCCTTTATATGAAGAGATCAGACATATAGGGATTACTGGCTGCACCATGTCAGCCATAAGCCATTTGGAAGTCAATGTCAGATCCACATGGTGCCACCAGAGATGTTTTATGACACAACTGCACACCACAGCTCTGGGTCACTACTCAGCAGGCGCCAACATACAGGATTCTTTCTTCTACACCATTTTCATGAAACCCAGTCAATCAAGGCACTCTCTGGTACACTCATGATCAGCAACTGGACATCCAAATGTTCTTCAGTGCCACCTGGTCATAAGAATTTCAAAAATTTCATGGTATTCATCTAGCCATTTTTCAAGGATGAAGTTGGAGACACAGTGGGTTTCAATTCATTCAGGAAACATTAAATGGTGAGGAACTTCATTTCAATGAAAGCTCTGGAGGACTCTCAAAGGCAAGGCTTCTCATGGAGTGGCCAAAAAGTCACATGAAGCCGGGCCCATTGAGGTCTACAATGCTAGGTCCATGTGTGTTTTGAATCTCAACTATGGTTGCCAAGTCTTTTAGAATAAAATCATGTGATATCCTAGCTGAGATTCCCAGTGTTCTGTGGAGAGCCACCCTGGGCCTGTATCTCAGTTTCCAATGGGGACTCTCATGCGTGGCCTCCTGAAATCCCAACACAATTCATGGCAATTCTTCTCTGAGGTCAGGTCCAGAACGCAGTCTCTAAGGGGAATCACACCAGAGTTCAAGCCATGGTGAACACAGTTATGTCTTCCAACCGCCACACAAATGACCACAATTAAAACCAAAACACTTTCATATAGCCCTCGTCTTCTTCCATGTAGACACTCATCAAATCCTCTGGCTGGACGTTTCCATAAGGGGTGAAGTCCAAGACAGTGTCAAAAATATGCTCCCTTGCCCCTATTTTGCCTAAAGTCAGTGTGGCCTGAACACCCTTCCTGTAAACCAGGAGTGATCAAATAGGCCTGACCTTATTACTGCTCCACTTCTCCAATTTGAGGCCTACTGACTGCCAGGTATAAATTCTTTATATGAATGGGAGTCATAAAAAAACCCAAGCATCTATGGTCTAGCCTTTGCAGACCTTTGAAGATCTCATTTGTCCCAAAGGATCCCTATTCTCACATGATGGAGGTCAGGAACCTTACAGAAGATGGCGAGAGACTTCATACACAATGACTGCTATTTTGACCATTTTGTATTTGTAGCACACATGAAATCTTTCTTTAGATCCATCAGGTGCTGAGAATCTAAACCACAACCTCACACAGGTCCAAGAGGCTGATTCAGACACATCCCTTTCCAAAGCAATTAAGCAAAGAGCCACAGGTGATGCCCATTCATTTCCATTTGAAAACTGTTTTCTTAAGGCTTCACAAAGGGGTGGCCTGAGACAAAGACCTTCCTGACATTCAGGGCAATGAAACAATAGGTAAGCAAATGGCCCAAAGCAAGGATTCTCCACTGAGACTTTACTGGTCACATTGATATCTGAGTTTTCTGAGATCCTCCCATTCCCTTCAGTTATCATGTACATGGCCATGTCACAGTGCTTGGAGGTGGTACATATCTTGGACACAAAACCATGAGCCAATTCTCGAGAGTGGCCAGAATTCAGGAAGAAAACAGAAACGGAGTAAGAGAGTTGGTGTTGCCCATCCATAAGGCAAGTCACAGTCCATGCATTAATTGGGCAGGATGAATGCTGGGAAGCTTTCTACAAGACAGTAAACATCCATTGATGCATTTTCTTTTCTAATGTCTACAACCACGGACACAGTGGGAGAAACAGACATAGAAACACTCGCCTTGTCAAACAATTTACTAGAAAAAGTCCATTCCAATCCAAACAAACCACCTTTCCTACCTATTCTCAGAACATGAGACAAAACCACAAACTCACACCCACACCCACAAATGCACCTCCTTCCCCCAAGTAGGTTTGTAACTATCTGGAGTGTCCTCTGACTGGTGGGTCATACTATGTTCCCCGGAAATGGCCTATCCATTCTCAGATCTGGTCTCCTTGGCCAACTCTGTGACGTTGTCAGGAGCATGTGGAGAGCCACTACCTACTTTCTCAGGAAAGGTCCCTGGCATGTGGCCATCCTCACATCACTAGGTACCAAGAAAGACTGACTCTGTCCTTTGTAACACTAAACAAGTGAGCCCACTGGGACTGGGACTTGAATTGGCTCTCAGTGCCTGGCTTCCTGGATCCCAAGTTTAAAGTGTTGCATCACCAAAGAAGTGAGGTAGGTTACTTCCTTCAGGAACTTAATGAGGTCACTGCCTTGGCAAACACTTTGTCCTAACAGTTGCTTCCAAGGGTTCCATGAGATGGAGGCTGCCCCTACTTCCTCTGACACTTTCACAAGTTAGAATGATATATAAATCAAAGGCACCAAGGAACAGCGCTCCACAAAGGCCTGGTTTGGTCCATCTTCTGTACATTAAGAGAGAGGCTGATTCAGACACATCCCTTCATCCTGACCAGGTTTTTTGGCAATGGAAGATGACTTTTGCTCTCTCAGGTCCTTCATAGCTGCCTACATCTTCAGGGATCATTTCTGCATGGACCTTTGAGGTTCTCAGCAAGTGGAAGATCCCCTACATCCCTGTATTTTAAGGCCAACTCTGTCCCTGCTCTTCTCTAAAGTTAGATTGAGGAAACACTGTGTGGTTAGGATTAATAACAGTTTCGATTTGGGTTAGGAATCATTCTGCAGGATGAATAATGGTATTGGGAATCTGTTATATTTATAAGAATATAGACGTGAGTTATAAGTATGGAAACAGAAATCTAGGTAAGATTTGCAGCAGAGAAGGGCCTTGAGACCTTGACTGCTATACTTAGCAATGACATACTTTCTGCACAAATGTCTCAGATAAATCCATACACAATGGCATAGGACGTTGTACCTTGGATGATTGAATGTCGAAGAGAACCTCCAGTCAAAAAGGGATAGTCAGTAGAATTAGGAAGAAAGTCAGTAGGTTTAGAAAGAAGGGTGAGAATAAGATTTGGAAAAAAGTTCTTTACCAAGAGGGTTTCGGTTAGAGAGTGAATATTAATGTCAGTCCATGTTAAGTGTCAGTCATAATAATGAATTTGGAAAAATATGTAGGAAAGGAGGTATCAATAGAGACATTAGGAAATCAGGCAAATAATTAAGTGAGTCATAGGATTAGGCATTTTAAACAGGGTTGAGGTTGAATATATAACCTTAGGGAGAAAGAAATATCTAGTCACCAATAGAATTGACATTTGAGAGCATTAGGCAACCTGGACATGAATGTTTTTAGTAATCCATGCTCACTTTCCATTTAGGCTTTGTTGAAAATAAATAAAATAGGTACTTGTCTCTTTCTGTTTTTCTGTATGCTTAAGAAAACACTCTTGAAATCTTGAAAACTTTTTGCTAATCTTGTTCCCAGAATGTGCTGTCCCCAACTGCGAAACTGCAGAATGTACACCCTCACCCGATTACACGCAAACCGCCCACTCGCCCTGACCCATCAATAAACTTCCCTCCCTGCCCTCTTCAAGAAAAGTATATAAGCTCTGCTTAAGCTGTGCTCAGTGCTCTCTGCTCTATTCAAGTGAGCTCTGAGCCCCAGGATTTTGGACGCTTTGCTGTTGCATGAGACAGTCTCTTGGTGGTCTCTTCCTCCAATGGACGCCCGACCATTACATCTGAGGGCCCCAGCGAGTTCCAGCAGAGTTGGAAGAAAGACCCCCAATGGGCTCCTCTCAGGGTAAGTAAGGCGCCACTTTCTTGTTTCAGGTTTCAGGTTAGGGATGGGCAAAATGGCTATTGGTGATGAGCATAAGCTCTCTCTGACGGTGGCTGACAGAAGTGTCACAGAGTCACAGGCCACGTCTCTGGGGGACGCCCCAGAGAACTCGGGAAACCGAGTAACAATAGTCTCCTAAACTCAGTGATATTTTTTTTTGGATTCGGTATTGCCAGCCTATCAGGTTTTCCTGGCTACTCAGTCCTGTTCTCAGTATTGGACGTCCATTGCCTGTCTTTATTGTCTTGTCTGTGTCGTGTGTCATTGCTTTCACTATTTGTGTATCTTTCATATGGGACAGAGCACTTCAATGACTGTGTCCCTGACCCTTGATCACTGGACCAAAGTCTGCTTAAAGGCTCAGAAGCTTCCTTTTTTTCAGTAAAACATCAGATCTGGAAGACTCTATGTGTCTCAGAATGACCCACCTTTGGAGTCGGATGGCCCCCAGAAAGATCTTTCTACTTCACACTAATTCAAAAACTCAGAGAGATTGTCTTTCAGCCGGGGCCACATAGCCATCCAGATCAACAGCAATATATCTTTAGTTTGCAGGACCTCTGCAAATCTCCTCTTCCATGGGTGAAGCCTTTCCTTGTCCCTGTCCCCGCTCCTACTGGTTCTCCCACGATTCTATCACTCAAACCCTCTGCTCCGCCTCCTCCACCCTCTGTTCTCCCTGAGTCTCAAGACTCTACTGGACTCTCTTCCCTCTCCTTATGCCCTGCCCTTGTCCTCCAACCCCAAACACCCTCTAAGTGATTCCCCTGCTGCTGACTCAGACTCTCCACCATTGGAGGAATATAGGCCAGCCCAGCGCCCTCCAGGTGACTACCCCACGGCACACACAGCCCCTCCTTTCCTGGAGGTAGCTGGCCCGGCCAAAAGAACACAAAGTACTCACCGGTGGGGATTAAACTTTGAAGTGGATACAGGGTAAGTATACTCAGCCCTTAAGGCCCCATTTGGCCATCTATCAAACAAAAAGGACTCTAGTTCAAGGGGCTAATGGCAGTAAATATGGGGCTTAGACAACTAAGAGGACCATGGACCTGGGGAAAGGAAAAATCCATCACTCATTCCTAGTAATCCCAGAATGTCCGGCCCCATTGATGGGCACACATCTGCTCAACAAGCTCCAGGCCAGAATAACTTTTAACCCTGAAGGCCCCCAAGTGAAATTTCTAAATCCTTCAAGAAAAACTCCTATAGTCACGTCTTTTACTATGTCAGTAGAAGATGAACATCAACTCGTTACACCCCCCAAGACTGATCAAACAGGCAAGCTACCCCGGAAATGGATAACAGATTACGCAGATGCCTAGGAAAAAAACTGCTGGGTTACGCCTAGCCGTGAAACATCCTCCAATAACAGTGGAGTTAAAAACTTCAGCCCCCCCTATCAATGTCAAAAAATATCCTCTGAGCAAAAAAGCTAAAGATGGGATAAGGCCCCATATTCAGAAATATCTGGCCTTAGGGGTCCTAAGGCCCTGTCATTAGAACTGGAACACTGCCCTGTTACCAGTATAAAAATCCAGGAACCGGGGACTATTGCACCGTTCAAGACCTAAGAGAGATCCACAACAGAGTGCAGGACATTCACCCCACAGTACATAATCTGTACAATCTGCTTAGCACTCTGAACCATGAGCGGAAATGGTATACTGTTCTGGACTTAAAAGTTGCTTTCTTTTGCTTGCCTCTGCATAAAGATAGTCAGTTGCTATTTGCTTTTGAGTGGGTAGACCAAGAAACCGTGACGTCTCGTCAACTAACATGGACTAGACTCCCACAGGGGTTCAAAAACTCCCCCACTCTCTTTGATGAAGTCCTCCATAGAGACCTCAACAACTTTAGAACTATGCACCCTGAAGTCACCCTGCTTCAGTATGTCGATGACCTGCAATTGGCAGCCAACACCAAGGAAAACTGTGAGTCTGGAACCCAATTACTATTATATGAGCTTGCTCAACTCTGGTATAGTGCTTCTGCCAATAAAGCCCAAATTTGCCAGCAAAAGTAATCTTCCTGGACTATTCCCTTAGGGGCAGTAAACGATGGCTCACTGAGACCAGAAAACAATCCATTGAGCAGATTCCACCCCCATCTAACAGCAGACAACTCAGAGAGTTTCTTGGGACTGCTGGCTTATGCAGGTTATGGATACCTGTGTTTGCATCCTTAGCTGCTCCTTTATACCCGCTGTTAAAGAGAGATGCCCAATTCTAATGGACCCCTGAGCACCAGCAAGCTTTTGTAACATCTAAGGACACTGACACTGAAACCCTCAACTTCACTGAGCCCAGCTTGCATTTTCAGAAAGCCCTAAACTAAGTTAAAAATGTACATCAACTCACTCACCTTGGTTCAAAGAAACTGCAGACCTTCCTGAAGGATCAAGAACAGAGTTTTCAACTAACCGACTCAGAGCGAAAAGAAATAACTGAACGGGTAACAAAAGCCTGCCGGGTCTGTCAATTGGTTAATGCTTACCCTTCCAACTTCCCTGCAGGAAAGCACCTACAAGAAACCAGACCAGGACAATTCTTGGAAGTGGACATTACTGAAATTAAGCCAGGAAGTTATGGACTTAAATATCTCCTAGTCTTTGTAGATACATTTTCAGGATGAATTGAAGCCTTCCCCACAAAAAAAAAAATAAATAAATAAATAAATAAATAAATGGCACAAATGGTGGTCAAGAAGATCCTGAAAGATATTTTTTAAGATACGGACTGGCTAAGGTAATAGGGTCTGATAATGGAGTGGCGTTCATTGCCCTGGTAAGTCAGGGATTAGCCAGGACCCTGGGGATTAATTGGAAATTACATTGTGCTTATAGACCCCAGAGCTCAGGACAGGTAAAAAAAAATAAATAAATAGAACCATTAGAGAGACTTAACAAAATTAAGCTTAGAGATCGGCATAAAATATCGGTCTATGCTCCTGCTTTATGCACTGTTTCATGCAAGAAATACTCATACTCCTCTGTTTCTTTGTGTAACCTCACCGCCTATGAAATTCTCTATGGTCCCTCCTCCAGTAAGGGACCTAACCCGAACTCTAAGACCTAAGGATCCCTTCCACACCCCCTTGCTTGACAGACTTAAAGCTCTTTAAAGAAATCAGCAATATCTGTGGAAACATCTGGCCACTGCCTACCAACCTGGGGATGAGGGGACTCCATATCGATAACAAGTAGGAGACTTTGTCTACATTAGACGACATCAGGTGTCATCCCTGGAACCCCACTGGAAAGGACCATATAAGGTGCTACATATAACACCTACAGTGGTAAATGTAGACGGAATCACTTCATGGATCCATGCCTCTCATCTCTGGCCTGCGGCCTGTCCAAAATCTGGCTGGAAACTGGAAAAGACTGGTAACACTTTCAAATTGTGTATTCGCCATGTGGATAAGGCTACAGACTCTCCCCTTGGCCAAGAGTAGTCCTAACCCTCATCAGCCTGTTCAGCAGTAATGGCTGATCACAAATCCTACTGTACAAGAAGTATGGTCTATCTTGCATACAGCCCCCTTAGGGACATGGTGGCCATCTCTCCACCCAGACATTTGTCAGCTGGCTATAGGTCTTTCCTATTGGGATATTCCTGATGAAGGGTATCCCACTAAAATTCCAATAAATCCCTTCTGTACCATAGGTAATAGAAACAAACATTATGGATGTAGGGTCACGTGAGCCAGATGCAGGTTGGCTAGCCTAGATTACTATGTTTGCCCAGCGGACTAGCAAAGCCACAAACGGACATGGCTGTATGGGGGAAATGTCAATTTCTTCTGTAAATCATGGGAATGTGAGCATACAGGGGTGCCTGGTGGAACCCAAACTCCTCATCAAATTCAGTACACAGCATTGGCCATATTACCAATTACACAACCAATACCGATGGCCCCCAGAGGGGTCTCTAGATCCTCAAATTCTCCGTGACCTTTTTAACTTTGGCAAGTGCTCAAAAGGGTGGAAGGAAATTCCCCTAAGTGGAGGCATTTTCCCTCCTTCGCTCACATCCTGAACTATGCTTATCCAATAGATCCTCACCCTCAGCTTTCTGCTCCAGACTTTCTGCTGTCACTCCCACCTCAGCAACCTGATTTCTTCCCTCCAATTACTAGATCAAAAACCAAACCGCTGGTTCTCAGACTATTGCCCCCTTGCTGAGGTAGCAGGTACTGAGGTACCCATCCACCCACTCACTACTCTCTTCTCCTGTCAGTGCCCGCACCAGGTCCCACCAGGTCCTCTTACCAGCTAACCCAAAGCTCAAACCAGCTAAGGAGAGCCCTCAGACCCCTATCCAAAATGTAATAAAAATGGCCTTTAAAGTTGCTCTGTCATCACTGAAAACAGGTTACTAAGAATTTAAAGTCCCTCAGAGGCTTTTTGGGATACTCATTCCCATCTTCCCCTCTGCTCTATCTGTTCTCCTGCTCAAGTTTTGTTGCCTGGAAAATTCCAAATCCCTTTCCCACTATTCTTTTACATCTCTCCTTCCTCATGCTTAGACCCAAGGTGCTGCTCTCAGACCCGCCTTCCCCGTCTTCCCCGTCTATACCAGGCCCACAGAAAAGTCTTAACTGACCTTCTCCAGCAGTCTTCACCATGGCTGACTTTAGGACTTTCAGCCAAAGAGTCCCTATTAAAGAGTTCAATGTAGATAAACTTCCCCTTTTCATGTTGCCCTGTTCTATTTGGCCACTGGCTGGAAAAATCAGCACTCCTAAGCTAGACACCCCCTTACTAGTTTTTCACAAAACATGTGAACAAGGCCTCTGACCTTGAGCTGGGGCTTCACAGAGATGGTTACATTTCTAAGATAAATAAGTTACCAAATGAGCTCCATTGTTACAGCTGGCAGTGAGAAAAAAAAAGAGAAGAAAAAAGCTCTCCCCCTTCAGGTGTCCTTAAAATGTTAACTTGCCCAGAACAGAGGAAAAAAAAAAAATAGAAACGAAAACTACTTTTTGTGAACTTTTGCAGACTGTGAACTTCTGAGCCCCTTCCCTTACATGTTGGGTACAAAATTCTGAAACTACCTAAACATGGAGATCAGGTGACTAATTGATTACAACAGAAGCAATGCCCTCTAAATCCGTTGCAACCAAATAGGTCTGTTTTTCTGTCTTCAGTGCTATCTTAGGTGCCTTGACTTGTCCGTCCTTACAACAGTATAATTCTATATACTTAAACATTTTTTATGTTTTCATAAAATGGTCAACAGATGTGATTAATTATGTAATGTTCAGATGTTTCCCAGAGTGCTCTATCGTGAGGCAGGTTTATTTAAATATCAAATAGGGGGGCATACAACCCGGTTCCTCTGGGAACTTGTATCCCTCACTTTAGCCATCCTATTAGGAAAAGGAGCTGCTGTAGGGGTGGGCACAGGAATCACTGCCCTAGTCCATGTGACACAACAAATGACCCGATGAGAAGCAGCAATAGACCAAAATTTAAAGATATTAAAAACCTCCATCACAGTTTTATAGGAATCTTTAACCTCTCTCTCTGAAATTGTTTTATAGAACATGCAAGGGTTGGACCTCCTCTTCATGAGAGAAGGGGGCTTTCGTGCTGCATTGAGGGAAGAAAGTTGTTTTTATGCCAACCATACTCGAGTTGTAAAAAAATCTATGAGTAAATTAAGAAGATGCCTAGAAGAGCATCAACAAGAGAGAGTGGCACAAAAAGGGTGGTTTTAGTCTTTGTTCACACAGTCCCCCTGGTTAACTACGCTTTTATCAGCCCTGGCCAGTTCATTAATAATCCTCATTTCATTGCTAATTGTAGGACCCTGTTTGCTCAACCATCTAGTTTCCTTTCTACAAGCTTAAATTGGATAAGTTAAACTTATGGTAATCAGACAACAATATACCTCACTAGAAGACATAAAATGTGAGACCCCCCAATGCTCATTTTTATGATTAAAATTAACCAGAACAAGAAGTGGGGAATGAAAGGTTAATAACATATGTACTTTTAACTTCCTGTTTTTCTGTATGCTTAACAAAATACTGATGAAATCTTGAAAACTGTTTGCTAATCTTGTTCCCAGAATGTGCTGTCCCCAATTGCCAAACTGTTGAATGTACTCCCTCTCCCATTGGCATGCAAACCACTCACTCGACCTGACCCATCAATAAATTTCCCTCCCTGCTCTCACCACGTAAATTGCATAAGCTCTGCTTAAGCTTTTCTTAGGGCTCTCTTCTCTATTCAAGTGAGCTCTGAGCCCCAGCATGCTGGACCCCCAATAAACCCTTTGCTGTTGCCTGAGACAGTCTCTTCGTGGTCTCTTCTTCCGACGCTCGCCCGACCTTTACATTGGTGCAATCAGTAGTGTGAACTTTCCTATGAGTGTCCAGAATATTACTATAATAAAAAGTATATGTAGATCAGGTAATAGGAGTTTTTCTTCCACCATTTCTGGGAGCAATATTTTGAAGATATATGAATTAGTATTTTGGGTAGAAATAGGTGTACCCTTTGTCTATGAATATAGAGATAATGCATGAATAGACAATACTGTGAATAAATAATATTACTGGTTCCAACTTTAAATAATGGATTGAATTGATATCTGAAAATATACAGGAAACCTTAGATTGATATAATACATTTAATCCTACCCGTTATACATCTGAATGAAATATTAGGGTTATGGATTTTCATGAAGAGTGTTTGAGTTTTGCTTCAAAAGTGATTATGAAAATTGAAAATAATGTGTTTGGAAAGAAGTCTCATAAAAAGACCAGTCCAGAAACCTGGAGGTATACATGTGTTCTGAAGAAGGAAGTGATTTAAAGTGAAACAAACGCCTATATATTTGCTAACTTGTGGATGATAAATATATACGATGATGTGCAGAAATTGAAGAAATAGTAATGTACCAGTGTTGAATAAAAATGAACGTTAAAATACACATCATGTCCCATAGGAATCTACTTGAATTGATGTTAAACTGTGTCCGTTAATGTAGAAATATTAGGATTTGTATGCACCATTCACTGAAGTTAGTTTTCAGTACTAGGAAACAAATATGTATTTCAGGTGGATGAATATTTCTGAGAATAATCTTGTGAAAAGTTGAATATAAATCCACATACATGAACATGAATGAATTCAGGGAGTGTATAATAAGACTCATACATTTCATATTTTGAAAAATCTGGAGAGGATATATATATATATATATATATATATATATATATATATATATACACACACACACACACACACACACGCACACACACACACACACAAACTGAGACTATAAAAATAGCAATATATATGCCAATTGAAATTCACCATGAAATATACATCATCCAAAGATTCAAAAATATTCATGTTACTGAAGATAGATTTATGTATAATGTTGTTTAAATAGGAAGTTTACCCATACATTGAATTTTCAGTTCCAACAGCATTTAGGAAGAGTAATCTCTTCTCACATTTTGTATCTGCCAAGTCAGCCACCTCACAAGAAATACGTGTGATACCAGGTAGGATTCTATATGTGCATATAAAAATGCATGTGCTGAATAGGCTACAGAGAGAGGGAGACAGGAATTCACATATTTGTTAACTTTAAAAACACATGGAGAACTATTTCAACAGAAAATTGACTAGATTTATAACACCTACCCTTTTTATGCAAAAGGCAAGTCCAACTATACACCATGCCTCCTCTGAACTTCTTGTATTTCTATTCTGTTTGGGTTATTTTTCTCCATCATATTAGGATTAGTAGTCAGAGTCTAGTAGGTTATGGGTTAGTGTCAGGGATCAGTATTTCAAATGGAAAATAGAATAATGAATCAAATGTGTATGCAAATATATGCTACACAAAAATCTTCCCACTCTCATCCAGAACAAATCCTTGAAATTACCTTCGCCTGAAGTAAGTCACAATTAGAATAGAAGAGTTAGAAAATCTGTGAATACATATCTTGAGTGGAAAATGCTCAGAGTTTACAACCTTGGAGGTGGTAGAGGAGTTTCCAAAAGTAAGGGACATGGTAAACACTCCTCTAACATGGAGGTCTGCTGGCGTAAAGACATCTTGAGAAACTGCCTCTGAGGTTGGGCACTTGAAATATACGTTATTTTCAGGAGCTTTAGCTTCCTTTGTAGTGAGACAATAAAATCTGGGTCTGCATCTATGTGACCTGGAGGATATGGTTTCTTATTTTCCAGTGAACATGAGGCAGCAGTGCTGAATTCACTCTTTGTAGGTAAACAGTGGCCACTGGGGTCTAATTGTCTCCCCATGTGGACTGTGGAGCCATTTGGTCATCCTCCACTTTTCGTGGTGTTTCCTGCTGTTGCACTGGAAGTTTGGTATTTGCTTCAGAAAATACAAAAAGTTCAACAGGAACACATTGCTGGAGGGAGTTGTCACGTGTTGTGGGTCAGGGTCTGCAGGAGAATGCAACAACCAGGCTTCTTTCCCACATAGCTTGCCCCCTTGTCCATAACAACTTGATTCTGAACATGGCCCTGAATCCTCTCCATATAAAAACATGCTTTTACATATTCAGGTTTCCTGGCTGCACCATGTCAGTCACAAAAAATTTGGAAGCCAATGAGAAATCCACATGGCCATAACACAGATGTATTATCACACAACTGCACACCACTTCTCTAGGCCCAATACTCTGCAGGCTCTAACTTGCTTGCCCCCTTGTCCATAGCAACTTGATTCTGAACATGGCCCTGAAATATCTCAATATAAAAACATGCTTTTACATATACGGGTCCCTGGCTGCACCATGGCAGTCACAAGGAATTTGGAAGCCAATGGCAGAACCACATGGCCACAACACAGATGTATTATCACAAAACTGCACACCACTTCTCCAAGCCCACAACTCTGCAGGCTATAACTCAATGGCATCTCTGTTCTACACCATTTTCATGAAACCAAGTGAATTAAGGCAGGGTCTGGTACACTCAAGATCAGCAACAGGACATCCAAAGGTTCTCCAGTGCCACCTGCTCATGGGAATTTTAAACATTTCATTGTATTTATCTAGCCATTTTTCAAAGATAAAGTTGGAGGCACTGTGGGTTTCAATTCATTCAGGAACCATTAAATGTTGAGGAAGTTCATTTCAAAGAAAGCTCTGGAGAACTCTCACAGGCAAGGCTTCCAAAAGAGTGGCCAAAAGGTCACATGAAGCCAGGTGCATTGAGATCTCCAATGTGAGGTCCATGTGTGTTTTGACTCTCAACTATCCCTGCCAAGTCTTTCAAAATAAAATCATGTGATATACTGGCTGAGATTCCCAGTACTCTTTGGAAAGCCACCCTGGGCCTAGATCTCAGTTTCCAAGGATGACTCTCATGCGTGGCCTCCTAAATCCCAACACTTTTCATGGCAATACTTCTCTGAGGTCAGTTCCAGAACGCAGTCTCTAAGGGGAATCAAGCCAGAGTTCAAGGCCAGGTTGACCCAGTCATCTCTTCACACCGCCAATCAAATGACCACAATTAAAAACAAAACACTACCACATGGACCCCATCTTCTTCCTTATAGACACTCATCATAACCTCTGGTTGGAGCTTTCCATGAGGGGCACATTCCAAAAGAGTGTGCAAAATAAGCTCCCTTGCCCCTCATTTGGCTCAAGTCAGGGTGGGCAGGACACCCTTTCTGTGAACAAGGTTTGATCAAATAGGCCTGCCATTAATACTGCTCCGCTCATCCAATTTGAGGCCTCCTGACTGTGGGGTTTAGATTTTTTATGTGAACTGGAGTCATGAGAAAAGACAAGCACCTCTGCAGAGATTTGAAGAACTCATTTGACCGAAAGGATTGCTATTCTCACTTGATGGATTTCAGGAACCTAACAGAGAAAGGCAATAGATTTATTTCACAATGACTGAACTTTTTGCGAATTTGGTTTTGGTTTCACACATGGGATCTTTCTTTAGATCCATCAGGTGCTGAGAATCTAAGCCACAGCCTCACACAGGGCCAAGAGCCTGATTCAGACACATCCCTTTCCGAAGCAAATTAGCAAGAGCCACAGGTGATGCCCATTCATTTCCATTTGAAAACTGTTTTCTTCAGGCTTCACAAAGGGGTAGCCTGAGCCCAAGATCTTTCTGACATTCAGGGCAACAGAACAATAGGTAAGCAAAGGCCCAAAGCGTGGTATTTCCACTGAGACTTTTGTGGTCACACTCATATCTGAGTTTTCTGAGATACTGGCCATTCTCTTCAGCTATCCAGAACATGGACATGTCACAGACCTTGGAGTTGGTACATATCTTGGACACAAAACAATGAGACTATTCTGGAGAATTGCCAGAATTCAGGAAGAATACAGGGGCTTAGGAAGGTAGTAGGTTTTGCCCATCCATAAGGCAAGCTGCAGTCCATTCATAAATTGGGCAGGATGAATGCTGGGAATATTTCTACTACACAGAACACATCCATTGTTGCATTGTCTTTTCTCATGTCTACAACCACGGACACAGTGGGACACACACACATAGAAACACTCACCTTGTCAAACGACTTACTAGAAACAGTTCACTGAAAATCAAACAAACCGCCTTTCCTACCTATTCTCAGAACATGAGACAAAACCACACACCCACAATCACAAAGGCACCTCCTTCCCCTAAGTAGGTCTGTGACTATGCGGAGTGTCCTCTGACTGGTGGGCCATACTATGTTCCCCCGAAATGGCCTGTACTCTCTCAGATCTGGTTTCCTTGGCCAACTATGTGAAGTTGTCAGGAAAAAGTGGTGAGTCATTACCTGCTTTCTCAGGAAAGGTCCCTCTTCAGAGCTCTCCTGGAATTTGGCCATCCTCACATCAGTAGGTACCAAGAAAGACTGACTCTGTCCTTGGTAAATCCAAACAAGTGAGCCCACTGGGACTAGGACTGGAAAAGCATCTGGGTGCCTGGCTTCTTGGATACCAAGATCAGAGAGTTCCATCACCAAGGAAATGAGGTATGACACTTTCTTTGGAACTGAATGAGGTCACTGCCTTGGCAACCACTTGGTCCTAACAGTTGCTTCCAAGGGCCCCATGAGATGGAGGCTGCCCCTACTTCCTCTGACACTTTCACAAGTTAGAATGGTATATCAACCATAGGCACACACACAGGCCTAGTTTGGTCCATCTTCTCCACAATAAGAAGAGAGAGGCTGATTCAGACACATCCCTTCATCCTGACCAGGTGGTTTGTAATCGAAGATGACTTTTGCTCTTTCAGGTCCTTCATACCTGTCTACAACTTCTCCAGGTATCATTTCTGCATGGACCTTTGAGGATCTCAGCAGGTGGAAGGTCCCCTACTTTTCTGTATTGTAAGAACAACTTTGTCTCTGCTCTTCTGTAAAATGAGATTGAGGGAACAGTGTATGTTTAGGGTTAATAACAGGTTTGATTTCGATTTGTGTTAGGAATCATTCTTCTGGATAAATAATGGGAACCTGGGATATTTACAAGAATATAGAGGTAAAACATAAGAATGAAAACAGAAATCCAGGTATGATTTTAAACCCACAAGGGCATTGGGCCCTTGACTGGGATACTTAGCTTTGAATTATGTTATGCACAGTTGTCTCAGATAATTTGATATGCAATGGCATAGGACCTTGTACCTTGGAAGATTGAATGTAGAAGAGAACATCCCGTCAAAAAGGGATAGTCGGTAGGATTAGGAAGATAGTCGGTCGTTTTAGGAAGAAGAGTGAGTATATGATTTGGAACAAAAGTTCTTTAGCAATAGAATTTCAGTTAGAGAGTGAATGTATATGGCAGCACATATGAAGAGTCAGTCACGATGATGAAGTGGGGAAAATATGTAGAAAAGAAGATATCAATAAAGACATTACGAAATCAGGGAAAGTATAAAGTGAGTGAGAGGATTAGACATTTTCAACAGGCTTGAGGTTGAATCTTAGAAAGAAGCAAATATGAAGTCACCAATAATATTGACATTTGAGAGCATTAGGCACCCTGGACATGGATGTTTTTAGTAATCTATGTTCACTTTTCATTTAGGCTTTGTTTGGTTCAATCATAAGAGTGACATTTACATTTTTTGTCCAGAATATTACTGTGATAATATGTATATGTAGATCAGGTGACATAACTATTTCTTCCACCATTTTTGGTAGCAATATACTGAAGACATAATATTAGTATTGGGCGTACAAAGAGGTGTACCCTATGTCTATGAATATAGAGATAAAGCATGAATAGACCATACTGTGAATAAGTAATATAACTTGTTCCAACTTAATATAATGGGATGAACTGATATCTGAAAAATTACTGGAAATCTTATATGGATATACAATCATTCATTCCAACCAGTTATTCATCTAATGTCAATATTAGTGTTTTGGTTTATCATGAAGAGTGTGTGAGTTTTACTTCAAAAGTGATTATGGAAATCGAAAATAATGTGTTTGGAAATAAGTCTCATGAAAATACCAGTCAAGTAACCCTGACAATACATGTGTTGTGAAGCAGGAAGTGATTAAAGTTTAAACAAATGCCTACAAATTTGTGAACTTGTGGATGAAATATATATCTTATGATGAGCAAAAACTGAAGAAATAATAATGTACCAGTGTTGAATATAAATGAAAGTCATACTTTATATCATGTCCCATTGGAATCTACTTGCATTGGTGATAGACTGGATCAGTTCCTGTAGAATTATTAACATTTGTATGCACCATTCACTGAAGTTAGTTTTCAGTACTAGGAAGCAAATATGTATTTAAGGTGGATGAATATTTCTGAGAATAATCTTGTGGAAAGTTTATTATAAATCCACATGAATGAACATGAATGAATTTAGAGAGTATATATAAGAAACATATATTTCATATTTTGAAAAATCTGGAGAGTGTATATATATATATATATATATATATATATATATATATATATATATATATATACAAAAAACACACACACACCGACATTAAAAAGTAGCAATATATATTCCAATCGAAATTCATCTTTAAATATATATCATTCACAGATGCAAAAATATTTATTTTACTGAACATGAGTTTATGTATAATGTTGTTCTACTAGGAAGTTCCCCTATAGCTGGAATTTTCAGTTCCAACAGCAATTTGGAGGAGTGATCTCTTCTCACAATTTGTATCTGCCAAGTCAGCCACCTCACAAAAATGTACATGTGATACCAGGTAGGATTCTATAAGTGCATATAAAAATACATGTGAAGAATAGGCTACAGAGAAAGGGAGACATTAATTCATATATTTGTTTAATTTAAAAACACATGGTTAACCATTTCAATTAAAAATTGACTAGATTTATAACACCTACCATTTATCATGCAAAAGGTAAGTCCAAGTATGCAGCATGCCTCCTCTGAACTGCTTGTATTTCTATTCTGTTTGGGTATTTTTCTCCATCATATTAAGATTAGTAGTCAGAGGATAGTAGGGTATGGGATAGTGTCAGGGATTCAGTATTTCGAATAGAAAATTGAAAATGAATTCCATGTGTATGCAAATATGTGCTACACAAATATCTTCCAACTCTCATCCAGAGCAATGCTTTGACTTTACCTTCGCCCCAAGTATGACACAATTAGAGGAGAAGAGTTAGAAAAATCTGTGAATACATATCTGCAATGGAAACTGCTCAATTTTCACAAATTTGGAGAAGGTAGAGGAGTTTCCAAAATTAAGGGACAATGTAAACCCTCCACAAACATGGAGCTCTGCTGGCCTAAAGAGTTCTTAAGAAACTGCCTCTGAGGTTGGGCACATGAAATATATGTTGTTGTCAGGAGCTTAAGCTTCCTTTGCAGTGAGAACATCAAATCTGGGTCTGCATCTTTGTGACCTTTGTGAGCACATGGTTTCTTGTTTTCCAATGAACGTGAGGCAGCATTGCTAAATTCTCTCTTTGTATGTAAACTGTGGCCACTGGGGACTAAGTGTCTCCCCGTATGCACTGTGAACCCATTTGGTCATCCTCCACTTTTTGTGGTGTTTCTTTCTGCTGCACTCAGAGTTTGGCATTTGCTTCATGAAACAAGGAGTTCAACTGGGACACAGTGCTGGAGCGAGTTCTGTCACATGTGGTGGGTCAGGGTCTGCAGGAAAATGCACCAACCATGCTTCTATCCCACCAGCTTGCCTCCTTGAGCATAGCAACATGATTCTGAACATTGCCCTGAAACTCCTACATATAACAAGATGCCTTTTCAGAGAAGGGTCTGCTGGCTGCACCATATCAGTCATAATCCATTTGGAAGCCAAAGGCAGATCCACATGGCCACACCACAGATTTTTTATCACACACCTGCCCTCAACTTCTTTAGGTCCACTACTCAGCAGGCTCCAACTTACTGGCATCTATTTTCTATACCATTTTCATGAAAACCAGTCAATCAAGGCAAATTCTGGTATACTCATGATCAGAAACAGGACATCCAAAGGTTCTCCAGTGCCACCTGCTCATGGGAATTTTAAACATTTCATGGTATTTATCTAACCATTTTTAAAAGATGAAGTTGGAGGCACTGTGGGTTTCAATTCATTCAGGAACCATTAAATGTTGAGGAAACTCATTTTAATGAAAGCTCTCGAGAACTCTCACAGGCAAGGCTTCCAAAAGAGTGGCCAAAAGTTCACATGAAGCCAGGCCCATTGAGGTCTACAATATGAGGTCCATGTTTGTTTTTACTCTCAACTATTGCTGCCAAGTCTTTCAGAATAAAATCATGTGATATCCTTGCTGAGATTCCCAGTGCTCTGTGGAAAGCAACCCTGGGTCAAGACTCATTTTCTAAGAACTACCCTCATGCGTGGCCTCCTAAAATCCCAACACAATTCATTGCAATACTTCTCTAAGATCGGTTCCAGAATGCAGTCTCTAAGGGTAATTACCCCAGAGTTCCAGCCCATGTGGACCAATTCATCTCTTCCAACCGCCACACAAGTGACCACAATTAAAACCAAAACACTCCCACATGGACCTCATCTTCTTCCATATAGACACTCATCATTACCTGTGGCTGGAGGTTTCAATGAGGGGCACAGCCCAAGACAATGTCCAAAAGAAGCTTCCTTACCCCTCATATGCCTAAAGGCCCGGACTCCCTTCCTGTGAACCAGGAGTGATCAAATAGGCCTGCCGTTAATACTGCTCCACTTCTCCAATTTGTGGCCTAGTGGCTGTGGGGTTTAGATTCTTTATGTGAATGGGAGTCATGAGAAAACCCAAGCACCTATGGGCTAGACTCTGCAGGGTTTGAAGAACTCATTTGACCCAAAGGATCCCTATTCTCACTTGATGGAGGCAGGAACATTACAGAGGAAGACGAGAGACTCCATCCACAATGACCGCTCTTTTGGCCATTTTTGTTTGGATGCACACATGAGATCTTTCTTTAGACCCATCAGGTGCTGAGAATCAAGCCACAGCCTCACACAGAGCCAAGAGGCTGATTCAGACACATCCCATTCCAAAGCAATTAAGCAAAGAGCCCAAGGTGATGCCCATTCATTTTCATTTGAAAACTGTTTTCTTCAGGCTTCAAAAAGGGGTGTCCTGAGTCAAAGAACTTCCTGACATTCAGGGCAACAGACAAATAGGTAAGCAAAAGACCCAAAGCAGTGTTTCTCCATTGAGACTCTCCTGGTCCCAATGATATCTGAGTTTTCTGACATGCTCTCATTCCCTTCAGCTATCCAGTACATAGCCATGTCACAGAGCTTGAAGGTGGTTCAAATGGTGGACATAAAATCATAAGCCTATTCTGAAGAGGGGCCATAATTCTCTGAAGAAAACAGGAACTTAGGAAGATAGTAGGTGTTACACATCCATAAGGCAAGCCACAGTCCATTCATAAATTAGGCAGGATGAATGCTGAGAAGCTTTCTACTAGACATGACACATCCATTGATGCATTCTCTTTTCTAATGTCTACAACGTCAGACACAGTGGGATACAAAGACATAGAAACACTTGCCTTGTCAAAGGACTCAGTAGACACAGTCCATTCCAAACCAAACAAACTGCCTTTCCTACCTATTCTCAGAACATGGGACAAAACCACAAACTCACACCCACAACCACAAAGGCACCTTCTTCCTCCAAGTAGGTATGTGACTATCCGGACAGTCCTCTGACTGGTGGACCATTTTATGTACCCCCGAAATGGCCTGTCCTGTCTCAGATCTGGTCTCTTTGGCTAACTCTGTGAAATTGTCCGGGACCAGCAGTGAGACACTACCTGCTTTCTCAGGAAAGGCCCCTCTTCAGAGCTCACCTGGCATTTGGCCATACTCACATCAGTATTTACCAAGAAAGACGGACTCTGTCCTCGGTAAATCTAAACAAGTGAGCCCACTGGGACTGGAACTGGTACTGCCTCTGGGTGCCTGGCTTCCTGGATTCCAAGTTTAGAGTGTTCCTTCACCAAGGAAATTAGGTGAGGTCACTTCTTTCTGGAACTGATTGAGTTTGCTGCCTTTGCAACCACTTTGTCCTAACAGTTGCTTCCAAGGGTCTCATGAGATGGAGGCTGCCCCTATTTCCTTTTACAATTTCACAAGATAGAAAGTTATATCAACCATAGGCACCTGGGAACAGCTCTCTACACAGGCCTGGTTTGGCCCATCTTCTCTACATTAAGAAGATAGAGGCTGATTCAGACACATCCCTTCGTCATGATCAGGTTGTTTGCAATTGAAGATGACTTTTTCTCTGTCTGATACTTCATAGTTCCCTATATCTTCTCCAGGGATCATATCTGCATGGACCTTTGAGCTTCTCAGCAGGTGAAAGTCTCCCTACATTTTTGTATTGTAAGACCAACTCAGTCCTGCTCTTTTGTAAAGTTAGATTGAGGGAACAGTATATGGTTAGGGTTAATAACAGGTTCGATTTGTGTTAGGAATCATTCTGCTGGATGAATAAGAAAATTGGGATCCTGTGGTATTTATAAGAATATAGAGGTGAAATATAAGTATGACAACGGAATTCTAGATAAGATTTGAAGCCCAGAAGTGCACTGGGCACTGGAGTGGGAAACTTAACTTTGAACAATGTTCTGCACAGATATCTCAGATAAATCGATGTACAATGGCAAAGGACCATGTACCTTGGTTGATTGAATGTCTAAGAAAACATCCAGTCAAAAAGGTATAGTCAGTAGGATTAGGAAGATAGTGTAGGTTTAGATAGAAGAGTGAGAATAAGATTTAGACCAAAAGTACTTTAGCAATAGAGTTTTGGTTAGAGAGTGAATGTAAATGTCAGAACATGTTAAGGGTTGATCACAGTGATGAACTGGAAAAAATATGTAGGAAAGCATTTATCAATAGAAACATTAGGAAATAAGGCAAAGTATAAAGTGAGTGATAGGATTAGACATTTTCAACAGGCTTGAGATTTAATATATAATCTAAGGAAGAAACAAATATGTAGTAACCGACAGGATAGACATTTGAGAGCATTAGGCAACCTGGACATGGATGTTTTTAGTAATCCATGCTCACTTCCTATTTAGGATTTGGTACAATCATAAGTGTGACATTTGCGTTTTGTGTCCAGAATATTACACTGAAAAAATGTATATGTAGATCAGGTGACATGAGTATTTCTTCCACCATTTCTGGAAGCAATATTTTGAAGACATATAAATTAGTATTGGGGGTACAAATAGGTGCACCCTGTGTCTCTGAATATAGAGAAAATGCATGAATAGACAATAGTGTGAATAAAGAATATAATTGGTTTCAACTTTAAAAAATGGATTGAAGTGATATCTGAAAATATAAAGAAAATTTTATATTGATATACATACATTCATTCAAACCAATTATACATCTATTTGTAATATTAGGGTTATGGTTTATCATAAAGGGTGTGAGTTTTGCTTCAAAATTGATTATGGAAATCAAAAATAATGTGTTTGGATAGAAGTCACATGAAAAGACCAGTCAAGACACCTGGACGAATACATGGGTTTTGAAGCAGGAATTGATCGAAAGTGAAACAAATGCCCATAAATTTGTGAATTTGTGGATGAAATATATATCCTATGATGTCCATAATACGAATAAATATTAATGTACCAGGGTTTAATAAAAATGAACGTCAAAAATTCACAGCTTGTCCTATCGGAATCGAGGTGCATTGATGTTAAACTTGGTCAGGTACTGTAGAAATATTAGTTAAATCTGTTTTTCAGGTGGATGAATATTTCTGAGAATAATCTTGTGAAAAGTTTATTATAAATCCAAGTCCATGAACATGAATGAATTTAGCGAGTGTAAATAAGACACATATATTTCATATTTTCAAAAATCTGGAGAGTGTGTATATATATATATATATATATATATTTACACAAAACACACACAGAGACATTAAAAAGTAGCAATATATATGCCAATCAAAATTCATCTATAAATATATATCATCCAAAGATGCAAAAATATTTTTTTTACTGAACATGAGTTTATGTATAATGTTGTTCTACTAGGAAGCTCCCCTATAGGTGGAATTTTCAGTTCCAACAACGATTTGGAGGAGTGATCTCTTCTCACAATTTGTATCTACCAAGTCAGCCAACTCACAAAAATGTACATGTGATACCAGGTAGGATTCTATAAGTGCATATAAAAATACATGTGATGAATAGGCTACAGAGAAAGGGAGATAGAAATTCAGATATTTGTTAATTTTAAAAACACATGGAGAACTATTTCAATTGAAATTTGACAAGATTTATAACACCTACCGTTTATCATGCAAAAGGCAAGTCCAACTATACAACATGCCTCCTCTGAACTGCTTGTATTTCTATTCTGTTTGTGTTACTTTTCTCCATCATATTAGGATTAGTAGTCAGAGTCTAGTAGGGTATGTGAATATTTCTGAGAATAATCTTGTGAAAAGATAATAATAAATCCACATTCATGAATATGAAAAATTTAGGAAGTGTAAAATAATACACATATATTTCATATTTTGAAAAATCTGGAAAGTGTATATATATATATATATATATATATATATATATATATATATATATATATATATATACACACACACACACAAACATTCACAGAGATTAAAAAGTAGCACTATATGCCAATTTAAAATCACCATGAAATATATATCATCCACAGATCCAAATAAATTCATTTTACTGAACATCAATTTATGTATAATGTTGTTCAACTAGGAAGCTCACCCACAGCGTTTAGGAGGAGTGATCCCTTGTCACAATTTGTATCTGCCATTTCAGCCACCACACAAGAATGTACGTGTGGTAACAGGTAGGATTCTAAATGTGCATATAAAAATACGGGTGCTGAATAGGCTTCAGAGTAAGGGAGACAGGAATTCACATATTTCTTAACTTTTAAAATACATGGAGAACTATTTCAAAAAAATTGACAAGATTTAAAACTCCTACCCTATATAATTCAAAAGGCAAGCCCAACTATACACCATGCCTCCTCTGAACTGCTTGTAGTTCTATTCTTTTGGGGGTATTTTTCTCCAACATATTAGGATTAGTAGTCAGAGTCTAGTAGGGTATGTGTTAATGTCAGGGATTCAGTAGTTTAAATGGAAAATAGGAAAATGAATCCAATGTGTATGCAAATATGTGCTTCAGAAAAATCTTCCCACTCTCATCCAGAACAATCCCTTGACATTACCTTCGCCCCAAGTAAGAAACAATTAGAGGAAAAGAGATAGAAAATATGTGAATACATATCTGAAATGGAATTTGATCAGGAGTTCACAACCATGGAGGTGGTAGAGGAGTTTTCAAAAGTAAGGGACAGGGTAAGCACTCCACAATCACGGAGCTCTGCTGGCCTAAAGACTTCTTGAGAAACTGCCTCTGAGTTTGGGCACTTGAAATATATGTTGTTTTCAGGAGCTTTTGCTTCCTTCTAGTGAGACGATCAAAGCTGGGTCAGCATCTATGTGACTTTGAGTACATAAATTGTAATATTCCAATGAACATGAGGGAGCAGTGCTGAATTCTCTGTTTGTAGGTATACTATGGCCACTTGGGGCTAAGTGTGTCCCTGCGTGGACTGTATATTCATTTGTTCCTCTTCCCCTCTTCATTGTGTTTCCTGCTGCTGCACTGCGACTTTGGTATTTGCTTCACGAAATACATGGAGTTCAACTGGGACACAGCGGTATAAGTGTCTGCCCGTGTGGACTGTGAAGCCATTTAGTAATCCTCCACTTTTCCTGGTGTTTCTTGCTGCTTCACTGCGAGTTTTGTATTTGCTTCATGAAATAAAAGGAGTTCAACTGGGACACAGTGCTGGAGGGAGTTCTATCACGTGTGGTGGGTCAGGGTATGCTTGAGCATTCATGAAACCGGCCTCTATACCACATAGCTTGCTCCCTTGACCATAGCAACCTGATTCTGTAAATTACCCTAAAACCTCTCCATATAACAAGATGTGTTTACTTATAATGGTCTCCTGGCTGCACCATGTCCGTCTCATGACATTTGGAATCCAAACGCAGATCCACATGGCCCCATCACAGATGTTTTATCACACACCTGCCCACCGCTGCTCTAGGCCCTCTACTCATCAGGCTCCAAATTACTGGCATCTCGGTTCTACACCATTTTCATTAAACCCAGTCAATCAAGGCACTGTCTGGTATACTCATGATCATAAATAGGACATCCAAAGGTTCTGTATGCCACCTGTTCATGGGAATTTCAAAAAATTAAACTATTTATGTAGCCATTTATCAAGGATGAAGTTGGAGGCACAGTGGATTTCAATTCATGCAGGAACCATTAAATGGTGAGTATGATCATTTCAATGAAAATTCTGGAGAACTCTCACAGGCAAGGCTTCCCAAAGAGTGTCCAAAAGGTCACCTGAAGCCAGGCTCATTGAGGTCTACAATTGAGATCCATGAGTGTTTTGATCTCAACTATGGCTGCCAAGTCTTTAAGAATAAAATCTTGTGGTATCCTGACTGAGATTCCCAGTGCTCTGTGGAAAGCTACCCTGGGCCTACATCTCAGGTTCCAAGGGCGACTCTCATGCATGGCCTCCTCAAATCCCAACACAACTCATGGCAATACTTTACTAAGCTTAGTTCCAGGACACAGTGTCTAAAAGGAGTCACACCAGAGTTCAGGCCCAGGAGGACCCAGTAATCTCTTCCAGCCGCCACACAAATGACCACAATTTAAATCAAAACACTCCCACATGGGCCTCATCTTCTTCTACATAGACACGCATCATAACCCCTGGCTGGAAGTTTCCATGAGGGGTGCAGCCCAAGACAGTGTCCAAAATAAGCTCCATTGCCCCTCATTTGCCAAAAGTCAGGGTGGCCTAAACACCCTTCCTTTGAACCAGGAGTGATCAAATAAGCCTGCCTTTAATACTGCTCTGCTTCTCCAATTTGAGGCCTAATGACTGTCAGGTGTAGATTTTTTATGTGATTTGGAGTCATGAGAAAACCCAAGCAGGTATGGGCTAACCACTGTACGGCTTTGAAGAACTCATTTGACCCAAATGATCCCTATTCTCACTTGACGGAAGTCAGGAACTGAAAAGGTCGGGCGAACTTCGGAGGAAAAGACCACCAAGTGACTGTCTCATGCCACACCAAAGGGTTTATTGGGGGTCCAGCATACTGAGGCTCAGAGCTCACTTCAGAGGAGCAAAGAACAAAGAGCCCCGAGAACAACTTGAGCAGAGTTTATATACTTTCTTTAGAGAGGGCAGGGACTTTACATACATCATAGCCTCCTTTTGAAAATCATCATATACCGCTGGAAAATCAAATAACAACTCTAAAACATGATTAGCACATTCATTGGCGGGAACAGGTTGGGCAGCAGGTGATTGGTCAGCCATGAGAAGGGGTATACATTTAAACTGATTGGTTGAAGCACTGAGATGTATACGTGCAGATCTGCATGGTTTCTGGGAAGGGGTTGTTAAGTAACGAGGTGGTCAGGGAAGATTTCAACACACATCTAATGGGAAGATCCGGGAATTGTCTTAAGTGCCACAGGAATTTCAGGTTCTGAGTGCAGCTTGGAAACTGTACAAAACATGGTTCTTTACGTTTCAATTTCAATTTCTTTTATTCTTTCATTTCCCACTCCTTTTCTGACTACTTTTAATCTTTAAAGCAATGAATCATAATTATTGTGGGGTTTCACATTCTATTTCTGCCAGTGCAGCATATTTCTGTCTGATAATCATGAGTTTCACCTGCCTAATCTGAGCCTGGAGAAAGAAAACTATGCGGTTAAGCAAACAAGGTCCCACAGTTAGCAACAACATAAGGATGATCAGGGGTCCAGCTAAGTCTGATATTAGTGTAGTTACCAAGGGTACTGGGTTAACCATGACTCAAAGCACCCTTGTTGAATCTCCCTGTCTCTCTGGCGCAGTTCAAGGTATTTTCTTAATTTACTCATGGATTATTTTGCAACTCCAGTATGGTCAGCATAAAAAACAACATTCTTCTCTCAGTGCAACACAGAGGCCCTCTCCCTCATGAAGAGGAGGTCTAATCCTAACCTGTTCTGTAAAACAACTTCAGAGAGAGAGGTTAAGGATTCCTGCAAAGCTGTGATGGAGGTCTCTAACGTCTTCAAGTCTTGATTTATTGCTGTTTCTAATTGGGTCATTTGTTGTGACCCACGGATCATAGCAGCTGTTCCCATACCCACTCCTGCAGCAGCTCCTATCCCCAATAGAATGGCAGGAGTAAGGGACAATGGCTCCTTTTGATATCGGATTGTTTGTCCCCCGAGTAGACCTTCAAATGATTCTGCATTATGATAGAGTACCCTGGGGATTATCTGCACAATTACACAATAATTTACAGGGCTGTCAAATACCTGGGCTGAAATACAAGGAGTTCTGACTGTGTGGAGTTCAGTACCATAAAGTTTCCTTTTATTAGTTCCCAGGGGGAGGAGTCAGCTGTACTCTGGACTGGGGAAGTAGGCAAAGACGGAATCCAGGAAGTATGAGATGATAGAGGGGTTCTGGTAGATCTAGGCATGGAAGGTTTAGGAGGCTTAATTCCTGGCTTGAGGGGATTGGGTCCTATTGCTGTGGGATTTTCTTTCTTTTTAAGCCGGATGGTGAACCAGAGACCAAAGTCATCTCCTGGGCCATAAATATAGAATCGCGTTCCCCACGTATTTCCCATAGGCCATGTTTTTCTAAGGTAGCCCCTTCCTTTGGAAGTGAAAGTTATATTGAGGGGGGTAACATAGAGTATTCTTTCCACAGCGAGTTTTTGACACCACTGGGCTAGTGGCACATTTCTTGGGATCAATCCAGGTGTCATTTCATCCTACTGGTATCATACTTTCTGGGGAATTTGGGTTCCACCATGCAGCTTTCGTTTGTTCACAACCCCAAGATCTACAATAAAAGTCACTGGGTCCTCTACAGGTTTGGGCCTGTTTTATGACTTTGGAAATCAGGAGGGCACACATAATAGTCAAGACTGGCTAGTTCACACCTGAGATGGGGGAGATGACATCCATAATTCATGGGTTGAGGTGGTCTATGTTGCCCTGGTTAGGGTTTGAGTGGGATCTGTGTGGGGTCCTCTATGTCAGGGAGATCCCAGTCAGGGAAGCCTATGGCAAGCTGACAAATGTCCGGGTGGAGAGATGGCCGCCAAGTCCATAAGGTGGCTGTTTGTGAAATAGATCACACTACTTGCCCATTAGGATTCATTACTTGCCCTTGTTGCTGAACAGGCTGATGGGGATTAGGACTGCTGGTGGTCATGGGAAGAATCCATAGCCCTACCCACATGACGGACACGCAACTTGAGATGGATACCAGTCTGTAGCAGTTTCCAGCCAGAGTCTGTAGAGGGCTCAGGCATGAGATGGGAGGCATTGATCCAGGAAGTGATGCCATCCACTTTCACCACTGTGGGTGTTATAAGCAGCACCTGGTATTGTCCTTTCCAGTGGAGTTCCAGGGATGACACCTGACGCCATCTCACGTAGACGAAGCCTCCCACTTGATATCAATGTGGGGTTCCCTCGTCTCCTGTCTGATAAGCAGAGGCCAAATGTTTCCACAGGTATCGCTGGGTGCTGGTTTTGTTCAAGGGCTTTAAGTCTGTCAAGCAAGGGGGTGTGAAAGGAATCATTAAGTCTCATTGTTGGGGTTAGGTCCCCTACAGGAGGAAGGGCACCATTGAGAATTTCATAAGAGGTGAGGTTACACAAAGAGGCGGAGGGGGTATTTCTATTTCTTTCAAAAAACAGTGCATAAGGATGAAGAATAGTCCAATTTTTTATGCCAGTCTCCAAGCTTAATTTTTTTAAGGTCTCTTTGATGGTTCTATTCATCCTTTCTACCTGTCCTGAGCTCTGGGGTCTATAAGCACAATGTAACTTCCAATTAATCCCCAGGGTCCTGGCAAATCCCTGACTTTCCTGGGGCATGAATGCCGGTCCATTATCGGACCCTATTACCTTAGGCAGGCCAAACCTTGGAAAAATGTCTTCTAGGATCTTTTTGACTACCATCTGAGCTGTTTCTTTCTTCATGGGGAAGGCTTCCACCCATCCTGAAAAAGTATCTACAAAGACTAGGAGATATTTAAGTCCATACCATGCTGGCTTAATTTCAGTAAAGTTCAATTCCCAGAATTGTCCTGGTATGGTTCCTCGTAAGTGCTTCCCTGCAGGAAGCTTGGATGGGTAAGCATTAACTAATTGGCAGACTTGACAAGCTCTAGTCACTTGCTCAGCTATTTCTTTCCTCTGTGAGTCAGTCAATAATAAGTCCTTTCTCCAGTCCTTTAAGAGTGCCTATATCTTCTCTGAGTCTAAGTGGGTGAGCTGGTGTACGTCTTTGACATAAAGGTGGGCTTTTTGAAATTGTAAACTTGGCTCTGTAGGATCCCAGAGTTCTGTATCTGTCTCCTCAGATGATAAGTTGCCTGAATGTTCCCGTGCGGCCAAGTCTCCTGATTGTTGTTCCCCCTGGTGTGGAAAACGTTAACACAGTCACTCCATTTAGGGATGCCAATTAAGCTTCCTCATCTGCCCTTCTGTTTCCAACCGCCACGGGGTCATTTCCCTTCTGGTGCCCTTGGCAGTGCACTATAGCTAGTTCCTTAGGGCCCTGCACTGCTGAGAGAAGTTGGAGGATCTCATCTTTGTTCTTTATTTCTTTCCAGGTGGAGGTTAATAACCCCCTTTGCTGGTAAATAGCCCCGTGCGCATTTGCAGTGGCAAATGCATAGCGGCTATCAGTGTAATTGGTGGCCCTTTTGCCTGTTTCTAGTTCCAATGCTTTCGTAAGGGCAATCAGTTCTGCTTTCTGGGCTGATGTCCCTTCTGGGAGACCAGAGGAACAGATGACATTAATTTTGCTAACTACTGCTGCTCCAGCCCACCGCTTACCATCTTGGAGGAAGCCGCTGCCATCCATAAACCATACAACTTCAGGGCAAGGCAGTGGCTGATCCTTCAAGTCTCGTCGTATACTGGTTTCCTCTGCCAGTATGTGTTGACACTCATGAGCGACGGGTCCTGATGATTCTTCTGGCAGCAGTGTAGCCGGGTTGAGTGGAGCAGCGGGTCCCAGCGTGATTCTGTCTTTGTCAAGCAAGAGGCTCTGGTAGTGGGTTATTCTAGAGTTTGATAGCCACATCTCTGGAGGCTGACAGATAATGCACTCCAGGGCATGGGGGACTATAATCGTTAGCTTCTGTCCCAACGTTAATTTATCAGCATCTTTTATTAGAAGGGCTGTCGCTGCTATAGCTCTTAAGCAATGGGGTGACCCACTAGCCACTGGGTCCAGTTTATTTGATAAGTATTCTACCGGCCTTTTCCAAGGTCCCAAAGTCTCAGTGAGCACAACCCGTGCTATTCCTTTCTTTTCCTCGATGTAGAGAGTGAAGGGTTTTTCTATATCTGGGAGTGCTAAGGCCGGAGCAGATAGCAGCACCTTTTTTTCTGACATTATCAAAAGCTTGTTGGTGCTCAGGGGTCCATTGGAAGTGGGCATCCCCCTTTATCAGCGGGTATAAAGGGGCAGCCAGAGACGCGAACCCAGGAATCCATAACCTACAAAAGCCGGTAGTCCCAAGAAACTCTCTGAGTTGTCTCTTATTAGATGGGGGCAGTATCTGCACAAAGGTTCGTTTTGTGGGATCAGTGAGCCATCCTTTGCCACCCCTAAGAGAATAACCCAGGAAGATTACTTATTGCTGACAAATTTGGGCCTTTTTGGCAGAAGCCCTATATCCAAGCCGAGCAAGCTTGGGAAATAATGCTTGGGTCCCAGAATCATAGTTCTCTTTGGTGTCGGCTGCCAGTAGCAGACAATCCACATATTGGAGTATGGTGACATCGGGGTGTGCAGTTCTGAAGTCATTGAAGTCTTTGTGGAGGGGTTCATCAAAAAGAGTGGCAGAGTTTTTGAACCCCTGTGGGAGTCTAGTCCAGGTTAGTTGGACAGATGTTCCTTTTTTGGGGTCTATCCACTCAAAAGCAAACAGCAACTGACTGTCCTTATGTAGGGGCAAGCAGAAGTGAGCATCTTTTAAGTCTAGCACAGTGTACCATTCCCACTCCAGATTGAGAGTGCTAAGCAAATTATATGGATTCGGTACCGTGGGGTGAATGTCCTGCACTCTGTTGTTGTCTCTTAGGTATTGAAGCGTCCGGTAGTCCCCAGTTCCTGGCTTTCTTGCTGGTAGCAGGGAGATATTCTAGGACAAATGACAGGGCCTTAAGACCCCAAGACCCAGGTATTTCTGTATATGGGCCCTTATCCCATCCTTAGCTTCTTTGATTAGAGGATATTGTTTAACTCTGATTGGAGAAGTAGAGGCTTTTAATTCTACTACTATTGGAGGTTGTTATATGGCTAGACCTAACCTAGCAGTTTCTGCTCAGGCATTAGGATAATCTTTTATCCATTTCTGGGGTAGTTTGCCTGTTTGATCAGTCCTAGGAGGCACAAAGTGTTGATGTTCATCTTCTACAGATGTTGTCAAAGCCGTGACTATGGGAGTTTTTACTGAAGGCTTTAGAAACTCAACTTGGGGACTATCAGGGTTAAAGGTTATTCTAGCCCATAGTTTGGTAAGCAGATCCGTGCCCATCAATGGGGCTGGGCATTCTTGTATTACTTGGAAAGCGTGGTGGACTTTTCCATTTGCTAGGTTCATAGTCCTCTTAGTTGTCCATGCCCAATATCTACTGCCATTAGTACCTTTAACAAGCGACCATTTATTTGATAGGGGGCCCAGTGGGGTCTTAAAGGTTGATTATACTGCTCCTGTATCCACTTCAAAGTTCACTGGGGTCCCCTCCACTTAAAATGTTACCCTGAGCTCGGAGAGGGGAATCCGAACCCCGACTTTCCTAGTCCTCTTCTAGAGTCAGCACGGCGGGCTGGCATCTCTGCTTCTTTTGGGGCACTCTTTGGCCTAGTGTCCTTTTTTCTTTACAGTAGGCACACTGATCTGAGGCCAGGGGCAGCCATTGGCGGGGGCCCAGGTATCCCTTTCTGTCTCCCTGCTTTTTAACTTCTGGCATATTTGGTGCTCTGACCAGAACCTTAGTCAAAGCTTTAGTCTGCCTTTTGCTCCTTTCATCCTCCCTTGTTCCCTTTCCGTCTCTCTCCTCTGTTCCCTTTCCTCCTCAGTTTCTCTCTTATAATATGCTTTCTCATGTTCTCTTACTAAATCTCTCAAGGTCTTATCTTGTAATACATCTAGACGTTGTAACTTTCTCTTAATATCTAGGGCAGCCTGCTCGATAAAGGCCATTGCAACAGATGCTTGTTCATCCTCTGCCTGAGGATCAAAAGGAGTATATTTCCTATATACTTCCATAATTCTCTACAGAAACATAGAGGGAGACTCATTTGGCCCTTGGATAATCTCTCTTACCTTGGCCAAATTAGTCGGCCCTCTGGCGGCCACTCGGAGACCCGCTATTAGAGTTCGGCGATAAGTGGACCGATGCTACCTACATTCAAAGGTGTTTGGGTGCCAGTTGGATTGGTTCATTGGCCCGTAGGGACGGACAGGAAGCATCATAGTGGCATCCGAGTTTTCTATTATCCATCGCCAGCGGGTTCTTTTAGGTGGCCCAGCTTCCTCCAGGGAACGAGGGGTTGCTGCTGCTGCAGAGAAGTCCCCTGGAGGGCTTGGGTCTGGCTCAATTGCCTCTAGCGGCAGAGAGGCTGAGTCAGCGGCGAGAATATCATCTGGAACGTGTTGGGGGTTGGAGAGCGAGGGTAGAGGATAAGGAGGGGGAGGAGTGTCCAGTCTTGTGACTCAGGGAGAATGGAAGGAAGAGGGGGAGGAGTGGAAGTTTTGAATGATAGGATGCTGGGGGAAGGGGTATATGGCTGTTGATCTGGGTGGCCACGTGGCCCCGGCTGAAAGACAATATCTCTGACTTTTCAGATTAGAGGGAAGTAGAAGGATCCTTCTGGGGGCCACCCGACTCCGATAATGGGCCATTCTAAAGCACAGAGAGTCTGCCAGGTAAGGCATTTTACTGAAAAAGAAAGATTCTGGGCCCTTGAGCGGACATCAGTCCAATGATCAAGGGTCAGGGACAGAGAAGTGGAAGTGCTTTGTCCCATAATGAGAGTTACTCAAACAGGGACAGTGAAGACACAAACGCAACACAGACAAAGACAAACAGTAAACGTTTAACATGAGTCCAAGACAAAGATTAGAACTGAGTAACTGGCAAAACCTGATGGGTTAGACAATAAAGACAGACAGTAAACTCAACATGAGTTCAGAACAATGACCAAAACTGAGTAGCCAGCAAAACCTGATGGGCTGGCAAACCGAATCCTGAAGCAAAATATAACCTAGTTGAGGAAATTAGTATTCCTTGATTTCTCTAGTCCTCTGGAGTGTACCCAAGGAACGTGGCCTGTAGCTCTGTGATACATCTGTCAGCCACCAACAGAGAGAGCTAATGCTCTTCACTGACAGCCACTTTGCCAATCCATAACCTGAAACCCAAAACCAAAAAGAGGTGCCTTACTTACCCCGAGAGGAGTCCATTGGGGTCTTTCGTCCGCCGCTGCTGGATATCTCACCTGCGGCCTCCAGATGAATAGATGGGGCTAACGTCAGAGGAAAAGACCACCAAGAGCCTTTCTCATGCAACAGCAAAGGGTTTATTGGGGGTCCAGCATGCTGGGGCTCAGAGCTCACTTTAGAGGAACAAAGAACAAAGAGCCCCGAGAACAACTTGAGCAGAGTTTATATACATTCTTTAGAGAGGGCAGGGACTTTACATACATCATAGCCTCCTTTAGCAATTCATCATATACCATGGGAAAATCAAATAACAACTCTAAAACATGATTAGCACATTCATTTGCGGGAAGAATTCGGGCAGGGAGTGATTGGTCAGCCCTAAGAAGGGGTATACATTTAAACTGATTGGTTGAATCCCTGAGATGTATACTTGCTGAGCTGCAGGGATTCTGGGAAAGGGTTGTTAAGTAACTAGGTGGTCAGGGAAGATTTCAACACACATCTAATGGGCAGATCCGGGAATTTTCTAAACTGCCACAGGAAAGTGCAGCTTGGAAAGTTTAAAAACCTGGTTCTTTACATTTCAATATCAATTTCAATTTCTTTTATTCTTTCAGAACCTTACAGAGGAAGGTGAGAGACTTAATCCACAATGACTGCACTTTTGGCCATTTTGGTTTTGGATGCCCACATGGGATCTTTCTTTCGATCCATCTGGTGCTGATAATCTAAGTCACAGCCTCACACAGGGCCAAGAGGCTAATTAAGACACAACCATTTTGAAAGCAATTACTACTCTGAGGTCAGTTACAGAACTCAGTCTCTGCGGAGAATCACACCAGTGTTCAAGGCTAGGTGCACCCAGTCATCTTTTCCAACCACCACATAAATGACCACAATTAAAACCAAAACAATCCCACATGGCCCTCATCTTCTTCCATATAGTCACTCATCATTACCTCTGGCTGGAGGATTCCTTGAATGGCGCAGCTCAAGAGAGTGTCCAAAATAATCTCCCTTGCCCCTCATTTGCCTAACCTCAGGGTGGCCTGGACACCCTTCCTGTGAACTAGGATTGATCACATAGGTCTGCCGTTAATACTGCTCTACTTCTCCAATTAGAGGCCTACTGACTGTCAGGTATAAATTCCTTATGTGATTTGGATTCATGATTAAACCCAAGCACCTCTGCAGAGCTTGGAAGAACTCATTTGACCTAAAAATTTCCTATACTCCCTTGAAGGAGGTCAGGAACCTAACAGAGGAAGGCAAGAGACATCATCCACAATGACTGATGTTTTTGCCATTTTGGTTTTGGATGCACACATTGGATGTTTCTTTAGATCCATCAGGCGCTGAAAATCTAAGCCACATCCTCACACAGGGCTAAGAGGCTGATTCAGACACATGGCTTTCCAAAGCAATTAAGCAAAGAGCCACAGGTGATGCCCATTCATTTCCATTTGAAAACTGTTTTCTTCAGGCTTCACAAAGGGGTGGCCTGAGGCAAAGACCTTCCTGACATTCAGGGCAAAAGAACAATAGGTTAGCAAAAGGCCCAAAGCAGGATTTCTCCACTGAGGCTTTTCTGGTCACACTGATATCTGAGTTTTCTGAGATGCTCCCATTCCCTTCAGCTATTCAGAACATAGCCATGTCACAGAGTTTGGAGGTGGTACATATCTTGGACACAAAACCATGAGCCTATTCTGGAGAGTGGCCAAAATTCAGGAAGAAAACAAGAACTTAGTAAGATAGTAGGTGTTGCCCATCGATAAGGCAACCTGAAGTCCATTACTAAAATGGACAGGATGAATGCTGGGAAGCTTTCTACTAGACAGGACACATCCATTGATGCATTCTCTTTTCTAATGTCTACAACCATGGACACAGTGGGAGACACAGACACAGAAACACTTGCCTTGTCAAAGTTCTTTCTAGAAATAGTCCACTCCAAACCAAGCAAACCGCCTTTCATACCTATCTCAGAACATGAGACAAAACCACAAACTCACACACACACTCAAAAAGGCACCTCCTTCCCCCAAGTAAGTCTGTGACTATCCAGAGTGTTCTTTGACTGGTGGGCCATTTTATGTTCCCCCGAAATGGCCTGTCTTATCTTAGATCTGGTCTCCTTGTCAAACACTGTGAAGTTGTCAGGAGCCTGTTCTGACCACTACATGCTTTCTCAGGGAAGGCCCGTCTTCAGAACTCTCCTCGCATTTGGCCATCCTCACATCAGTAGGTACCAAAAAAGACAGACTCTGTTCTTGGTAAATCCAAACATGTGAGCCCACTGGGACTGAGACTGGGACTGGCTCTGAGTGCCTGGCTTCTGGATCCCAAATTCAGAGAGTTCCATCACCAAGGAAGTGAGGTAGGTCACTTATTTCAAGAATTTAATGACTTCACTGCCTTGGCAACCACTTTGTTCTAACAGTTGCTTCCAAGGGTCCCATGAGATGGAGGCTACCCTACTTCCTCTGACACTTTCACTAGTTAGAATCGTATATCAACCATATGGAACCAGGAACAGCTCTCCACATAGTCCTGGTTTGGTCCATATTCTCTCCATTAAGAATAGAGAGGCTGATTCAGACACAACCCTTCATTCTGACAAGGTTGTTTGCCATGGAAGATGACTTTTGCTCTCTCAGGTCCTACATAGCTGCCTAATACTTCTCCAGGGATCATGTCTGCTTGGACCATTGAGTTTCTAAGAAGGTGGAAGATCCCCTACATTCCTGTATTGTAAGACAAACTCTGTCCCTGCTCTTCTGTAAAGGTAGATTGAGGGAACAGTGTATGGTTAGGGTTAATAACAGGTTCCATTTTGGTGAGGAGTCATTCTGTTGGATGAATAATAGTATTGGGAACCTGCGATATTTACAAGAATATATAGGTAAAATATAAGTATGGAAACAGAAATCTAGGTGTGATTTGAATCCCAGAAGGACATTGGGACCTTCATTGGGATACTTAGCTTTGAATTATGTTCTGCACAATCTCTCAGATAAATCGATATACAATGTTATAGGGCCTTGTACCTTGGATGATTGAATGTCGAAGAGAACATCCAGGCTAAAAGGCATAGTTGTAGAATTAGGAAGACAGTTGGTAAGTTTAAAAAGAAGAGTGAGTATAGGATTTGGACCAACAATTCATTAGCAATAGGGTTTCGGGTAGAGAGTGAATATGAATGTCAGAACGTGTGAAGAATCAGTCACAATGATGAACTGGGGAAAATATGTAGGAAAGCAGATATCCATAGAGACATTAGGAAATCATGCAAAGTGTAAAGTGAGTGATAGGATTAGACATTTTTAATATGATTGAATTTGAATATATAATCTTACTATAAAACAAATATGTAGTCCCTAACAAGATTGACAAGTGGGAGCATTAGGCAACATGGACATGGATGTTTTTAGTAATCCATGTTCATTTTCCATTTAGACTATAGTACAATCATAAGTGTGATGTTTGCATTTTCTGACCAGAATATTACTGTGATAAAATGTATATGTGGATCAGGTAACATAAGTATTTCTTCCACCATTTCTTGGAGCCATACTTTGAAGATGTATAAATTAGTATTGTGGGTAAAAATCGATGTACCCTGTGTCTATGAATATAGACATAATGCATGAATAGACCGTAGTGTAAATAAATAATATTACTTGTTCCAACGTTAAATAATGGATTAAATTGATATCTAAAAATAATCAGGAAATCTTATATTGATAAACACACATTCATTTCAACCAGTTATACATCTAATGGTAATATTAGGGTTGTGGTTTATCCTGAAGTGTGTGTGTGAGTTTTGCTTCAAACTGACTATGGAAATCAAATATAATATTTTTGGAAAGAAGTCTCATGAAAAGACCAGGCAAGAAACATGGAGGAATACTTGTTTTCTGAAGCAGGAAGTGATTGACATTGAAACAAATGTCTAAAAATTTGTGAACTTGTGGATAAAATATATATCCTATGATGTGCATAAACTGCAGAAATAGTAATGTACCAGTGTTGAATAAAAATGAACGTCAAATTATATATCATGTCCCATAAGAGTCTACTTGCATTGATATTAACCTGGGTCAGTTACTCTAGGAATATTAGGATTTGTATGCAGCTTTCACTGATGTTAGTTTTCAGTACTAGGAAACAAATATATATTTCAAGTTGATGAATAATTCTGAGAATAATCTTGTGAAAAATCGATTATAAATCTAAATACATGAACATGAATAAATTTAGGGAGTGTATATAAGACACATATTTTGAAAAATCTGGAGAGTATATATATATATATATATATATATATATATATATATATACAAAACATACACACAGACTATAAAAAGTAGCAATACATATGCTAATCGAAATTCATCATTAACTATATATATAATTCACATATGCAAAACTAATTATTTTACTGAACATGGATTTTTGTATAATGTTTTTCTATTAGGAAGCTCACCCATAGGTTGAATTTTCAGTTTCAGCAGCGTTTAGGAGGAGGGATCTCTTCACACAATTTGTATCTTCCAAGTCAGACAACACACAAAAATTAACCTGTGATACCAGGTAGGATTCTATATGTGCATATAAATATACATGTGCTGAATAGTCTATAGAGAAAGGGAGACAGGAATTCACATATTTGTTAATTTTAAAAACACATGGAGAATTATTTTAACCAAAAATTGACTAGATTTATAACACCTACCCTTTATCATGTAAAAGGCAAGTCCAAATATACACCATGCCTCCACTGAACTGAATGTATTTCTATTTTGTTTTGGTTATTATTCCTCCATCATATTAGGATTAGTAGTCAGAGTCTAGTAGGGAATGGGTTAGTGTCATGGTTTCAATATTTTGATTGGAAAATAAGAAAATGAATCCAATGTGTATGCAAATATGTGCCACACAAAAATATTCCCACTCTCATCCAGGACAATGAATTGACATTACCTTCACCCCAAATAAGACACAATTAGAGGAGAAGAGTTAGAAAATCTGTGAATACATATATGGAATGGAACATAATCAGGAGTTCACAACCTTGGAGGTGGTAGAGGAGTTTCCAAAAGTTAGGGTCAGGGTAAACAAAAACATGGAGCTCTGCTGGCCTAAAAACTTCTTGAGAAACTGTCTCTGAGTTCGGGCACTTGAAATATATGTTGTTGTCAGGAGCTTTAGCTTCATTTGTAGTGAGACCATCAATGATGGGTCTGCATCTATGTGACCTGGAGAACATGGGTTCTTTTTTTTTTTAATGAACATAAGGGAACACTGCTGAATTCTCTCTTTGTAGGTAAACTGTGGGCACTCGGGGCTAAGTGTCTCCCCATGTGGACTTTGAAGCCATTTGGTCATCCTCCACTTTTTGTGCTGTTTCTTGCTGCTGCACTGGGAGTATGGTATTTACTTCACGAAATACAATGAGTTCAACTGGGACAAAATGCTAGAGGGAGTTCTGTCACGTGTGGTGGGTCAGGTTCTCCAGGAGAATGCACCAACAAGTCTTCTATCCAACATAGCTTGTCCCCTTGATCATAGCAACCTGTTTTTTAAAATTGACGTTAAACCTCTCCATATAACGAGATGCCTTTTCATATAAGGGTCTGCTGGCTACACTATTTCAGTCACAAGCCATTTGGAAGCCAATGGAAGATCCACATGACCCCACCACAGATGTTTTATCACACATCTGCACACCACTGCTCTAGGCCCACTACTCAGCAGGCTCCAACTTACTGGCATCTCTGTTCTACACCATTTTCATAAAACCAAGTCAATTAAGCCACTGTCTGGTACACTCATGATCAGAAACAGGACATCCAAAGATTCTCCAGTGCCACCTGGTCATAGGAATTTCAAGTATATCATGGTATTTATCTGGGATTAGGAAGATAGATGGTAGGATTAAAAAGAAGGGTGAGTAAAGGATTTGGACATTAAGTTCTGCTTCTCCTATTTGAGGCGTATTGTCATGCGTGGGTGACTTTCATGCCTGGCCTCCAAAAATCCCAACACAATTCATGGCAATACATCTCTAAGGTCATTTCCAAAACTCCATTTCTGAGGGGATTCACACCAGAGTTCAAGCCCACGTGGACCCATTCATCTCTTCCAACCGCCACACAAGTGACCACAATTAAAAACAAAACACTCCCACATGGCCCTCATTTTCTTCCATGTAGACACTCAACGTAACCTCTTGCTAGAGGTTTCCATGAGGGACACAGTCCAAGACAGTGTCTAAACTAAGCTCCCTTCCCCCTCATTTGCCTAAAGTCAGGGTGGCCTGGGCACCCTTCCTGTGAACCAGGAGTGATCAAATAGGCCTGCCATTAATGCTGCTCTGCTTCTCGAATTTGAGGCCTACTGACTGTGGGGTTTAGATACTTTATGTGAATTGGAGTCATGAGAAAACCCAAGAATCTCTGGGCTGCCCTCTGCAGGGCTTTGAAGAACCCATTTGAGTGAGTCTAGGAATTGGACCAATAGTTCTTTAGCAATACAGTTTTGGTGAGAGAGTAAATGTAAATGTCAGCACATTTGAAGGGTCATTCCCAATGATGAACTGGAGAAAAGGTATTTGAAAGCAGATATCAATGGAGACATTAGGAAATCAGGCAAAGTACAAAGTGAGTGGTAGGATAAGACATTATTAACAGGGTTGAGTTTGAATATATAATCTTAGGAAGAAACAGATATGTAGTCACCAATAGGAATAATATTTGAGAGCATTAGGGAACCAGGACATGGATGTTGTTAGTAATACATGCTCACATTCAATTTAGGCTTTGGTACAATCATAAGTGTGACCCTTGCATTTTGTGTCAGGAATATTACTGTGATGAAATGTATATGTATATCAGGTGACTAGAGTATTTTTTCCACCATTTCTGAAAGCAATATTTTAAAGACTTATAAATTAGTATTGGGGATACAAATACGTAGACCCTGGTTCTATGAATATAGAGATGATGCCTTAATAAACCATACTGTGAATAAATAATATAACAGATTCCACTTTTAATATTGGATTGAACTGATATCTGAAAATACATAAGAAATTTTATGTTGATATACAATCATTCATTCCAAACAGTTATACATCTAATGGTAATAATAGAGTTATGATTTATCATGATGGGTGTGTGAGTTTGCCCAAAAGTGATTATGGAAATCGAAATCAATGTGTTCGGAAAGAAGTCTCATGAAAAAACCAGTCAAGAAAGCTGGAGGAATACATGTGTTCTGAAGCAGGAAGTGACTGAAAGTGAAACAAATGCCTATAAATTTGCTAAATTGTGGAAGAAATATATATTGTATGATGTGCATAAAATGAAGAAAACTAATACACCAGTGTTGAATAAAAATGAACGTCAAAATAGACATCATGGAACATAGGAATCTATTTGCACTGATGTTAAACTGGGTAAGTTACTATAGAATTATTAGTATTTGTATGCACCATTCACTGAATTTAGTTTTCAGTACTAGGAAACAAATATGTATTTAAGGTGGATGAATATTTCTGAGAATAATCTTGTGAAAAGTTGATTAGAAATCCAAATATATGAACATTAATGAATTTAGGATTGTATAATAAGACACATATATTTAACATTTTGAAAAATCTGGAGAATATATATATACACAAAACCCACACAGAGAAATTAAAAAGTAGCAATATATATGCCAATCAAAATTCATCGTGAAATTTATATCATCCACATATCCAAAAATATTTATTTTACTGAACATGGATTTATATATAATGTTGTTCAACTAGGAAGCTCCCCCATAGGTTGAATTTTCTGTTCCAACAGCGATTAGGAGGAGTGATCTCTTCTCACAATTTGTGTCTGTCAAGTTAGCCAACTCACAAGTATGTACGTGTGATACCAGTTAGGATTCAATATGTGCATATACAAATACATGTGCTGAATAGGCTACAGAGAAAGGGAGACAGGAATTCACATATTTGTTAACGTTAAAAATGCACGGAGAACTACTTCAATTAAAAATTGACTAGATTTATAACTCCAAACCTATATATTGCAAAAGGCAAGCCCAACTATACACCACCCCTCCTCTGAACTGCTTGTATTTTTATTCTGATTGAGTTATTTTTCTCCATCACATTTGGATTAGTAGTCAGAGTCTAGTAGGCTATGGGTTAGTGTCAGGGATTCAGTATTTCGAATGGAAAATTGGAAAATGAACACAATGTGTATGCAAATATGTGCTACACAAAAATCTTCCCAATCTCTTCCACAAAAATTTATTGTAATTAACTCTGCCCCAAGTAATACACAATTAGAGAAGAAGAGTTAGAAAATCTGTGAATACATATCTGGAATGGTATATGCTCAGGAGTTCACAACCTGGGAGCTGGTAGAGGACTTTCCAAAAGTACTGGACAGTGTAAACATTCCACAAACGTGGAGCTGTGGTGCCCTAAAGACTTCTTCGGAAACTGCCTATGTGGTTGGGCACTTGAAATATATATTGTTGTCAGGAGCTTTTGCTTTCTTTCTAGTGAGACCATCAAAGCTGGTTCTGCATCTATGTGACCTGGAGGACATGGATTCTTATTTTCCAATATACATGAGGCAGCAGTGCTGAATTCTCTCTTTGTAGGTAAACTGTGGCCATTGTGGGCTAAGTGTCTCCCTGTGGGGACTGTGAAGCCATTTGGTCATCCTCCAATTTTCATGGTGTTTCTTGGCTGCTGCACTGGGACTTTGGTATTTGCTTCATGATATACAAGGAGTTCAAATGGGACACAGTGCTGGAGGGAGTTCTGTCTTGTGCGGTGGGTCAGTGTTCTCAGGAGAATGCACCAAGCAGGCTTCTATCCCTCATAGCTTGCCCCCTTGTCCATAGCAACCTGGTTCTGAACATTGCCCTGAAACCTCTCCATATAAGAATATGCCTTTTCGTAGAACATTCTGCTGGCTGCACCATGTCAGTAACAAGCCATTTGGAAGCTAATGGCAGATTGACATGGCCCCACACAGATGTTTTATCATACACCTTCCCACCTCTGCTCTAGGCCCACCACTCAGTAGGCTCCAACTTACTGGTATCTCTGTTCTACACCATTTTTATGAATCCCAGTCAATCAAGGCACTGCCTGATACATTCATGAATGATGTAAGACATCCAAAGGTTCCCAGTGCGACCAGGTCATGGGAAATTCAAAAATTTCATGGTATTTATCTAGGCATTTTTCAAGGATGAAGTTGGAGGCACTGTGGGTTTTAATTCATTCGGGAACCATTAAATGGTGAGGATGCTCATTTCAATGAACGCTATGGAGAACTCTCACAGGCAAGGCTTTCCAAAGAGTGGCCAAAAGGTCACATGAAGCCAGGCTCATTGAGGTATACAATGTGAGGTCCATGTTTATTTTGATTCTCAACTATGGCTGACATGCCTTTAAGAATAAAATCATGTGATATCCTGGCTGAGATTCCCAGTGCTCTGTGGAAAGGCACCCTGGGCCTATATCTCAGTTTCCATGGGCGACTCTCATGCGTGTCCTCCTAAAATCCCAACACAAGTCATGGCAATACTTCTCTGAGGTCAGTTTCAGAACTCAGTCTCTAAGGGGAATCACACCAGTGTTCAAGCCCAGGTGGACCCAGTCACCTCTTCCAACCGCCACACAAATGAAAACAATTGAAACCAAAAAAATCCCACATGGCCCTCATTTTCTTCCATATAGACACTGAATATAACCTCTTGCTAGAGGTTTACATGAGGAGCACAGTACAAGACAGTATCCAAAATAAGCTCCTTTGCCCCACGTTTGCCTAAAGTTTGAGTGGCCTGGACACCCTTCCTGTGAAACAGGAGTGATCCAATAGGCCTGCATTTAATACTGCTCAACTTCTCCAATTTGAGGCCTACTGACTGTGGGTTTTAGATTATTTATGTGTATTGGTGTCATGATAAAACCCAAGCACCAATGGGCTAGCCTCTGCAGGGCTTTAAAGAACTCATTAGACCCAAAGGATCCTATTCTCACTTGATGGAGGTCAGGAACCTTACAGAGGAAGACAAGAGAATTTACCCACAATGACTGCTCTTTTGGCCATTTTGGTGTTGGATGCATACATGGGATCTTTCTTTACATACATCAGGTGCTGACAATCTAAGCCACAGCCTCACACAGGGCCAAGAGCTTGATTCAGACACATCCCTTTCCAAAGCAATTAAGTAAAGAGACACAGGTGATGCCCATTCATTTCCATTTGAAAACGGTTTTCTTCAGGCTTCACAAACGGGTTGGCCTGAGGCAAAGTCCTTCCTGACTCAGGGGAAAAGAACAATTGTTAAGCAAAAGGCCCAACCACGGTTTCTCCACTGAGATGTTAGTAGTCACACTGATATCTGAGTTTTCTGAGATGCTCGCCATTCCCTTCAGCTATCCAGTATATGGCCATGTGACAGAGCTTGGTGGTGGTACATATCTTGGACACAAAACCATGAGCCTATTCTGGAGAGTGGCCAGAATTCAGGAAGAAAACTGGAACTTAGGAAGATAGCAGGTATTACCCATTGATTATGCAAGCCCTGGTCCATTCATTAATTGGGCAGGATGAATGCTCGGAAGCTTTCTAATAGACAGGACACATCCATTGATGCATTCTTTTTTCTAATGTCTACAACCACGGACACAGTGAGATACACAGACATAGAAACACACGCCCTGTGAAACGACTTTGTAGAAACATTTCACTCCAAACCACAAAACTGTCTTTCCTACTTATTCTCAGAACATGAGACAAAACCACAAACCCACACCAACACCCAAAAAGGCACCTGCTTCCCTCAAGTAGGTCTGTGACTATCCGGAGTGTCCTCTGACTTCTGGACCATACTATGTTCTCCCAAAATGGCCTGTCCTTTATCAGATCTGGTCTCCTTGGCCAACTCTGTGAAGTTGTCAGGAGCTACCGGTGAGCCACTACCTGCTTTCTCAGGAATGGCCCCTCTTCAGAGCTTTTCTGGAATTTGGCCATTCTCACATCAGTAGGTACCAAGAAAGACTGACTCTGTCCATGGTAAATCCAAACAAGTGAGCCCACAGGGAGTGGAACTGAGACTGGCTTGGATGCCTGGCTTCCTGGATCTCATGTTCAGAGAGTTCCATCACCAAGGAAGTGAGGTGAGGTCACTTCCTTCAGGAACTGAATGAGTTCACTGGCTTGGCAACCACTTTGTCCTAACAGTTGCTTCCAAGGGTCACATGAGATGGTGGCTGCCCCAACTTCCTGTGACACTTTCACAAGTTAGATTGGTATATCAACCATAGGAACCCAGGAACAGCTCTCCACAGAGGCCTGGTTTGGTCCATCTTCTCTACATTAGGACGAGAGAGGCTGATTTGGACACAACCCTTCATCCTGGCCAGGTTGTTTGTCATGTAAGATGACTTTTACTCTCCCAGGTCCTTCATAGCTGCCTACGTCTTCTCCAGAGATCATTTCTGCATGGACCTTTGAGGTTCTTAGCAGGTGGAAGATCCACTACATTCTTGTATTGTAAGACTAACTCTGTCTCTCCTCTCTGTAATGTTAGATCGAGGGAAAAGTGTACGGTTAGGGTTAATAACATTTTCGATTTGGGTTAGGAATCATTCTGCTGGATGAATAATGGTATTGGGAACCTGTGATATGTATGAGAATATATAGGTGAAATATATGTATGAAAACAGAAATCTAAGTAAGATTTGAAGCCCAGAAGAGAATTGGGCCCTTGATTGGGATACTTAGCTTTGAATTAGGTACTGCACAGATGTGTCAGATTAATCAATTATTAAATGGCCTAGGACCTTGTACCTTGGATGATTGAATGTAGAAGAGAACATCCAGTCAAAAAGGGATAGTCGGTAGTGAAAGGTTAATAAAATAGGTACTTGTCACTTCCTGTTTTTCTGTATGCTTAACAAAACACTTTTGAAATCTTGAGAACTCTTTGCTAATCTTGTTCTCAGAATGTGCTCTCCCCAACTGCCAAACTGCAGAATGTACTCCCTCACCCGTGTGCACGCAAACTGCCCACTCACCCAGACCCATCAATAAACTTTCCTCCCTGCCCTCTCCAAGAAAATTATATAAACTCTGCTTAAGGTGTTCTCAGGGCTCTCATCTCTTTTCAATTGAGCTCTGAGCCCCAGCATGCTGGACCCCCAATAAACCCTTTGCTGTTGCATGTGACAATCTCTTTGTGGTCTCTTCCTCCGAGGCTCACCCGACCTTTTCATATGGAGGTTCCACTGAAATCCAGCAGCGGCGGATGTGAGACCCCATGTGTCGTGGCTTTCAATGTTTGTGTATCTTTCATTATGGGACAGAGCACTTCAATGCCTCTGTCCCTGACCATTGATCACTGGCCCAAAGTCCACTTTAGGGCTCAGAATCTTTTTTATTTAGTAAAACACTGGACCTGGAGGACGCTCTGTGCCTCAGAATGGCCCACCTTTGGAGTCAGAAGGCCTCTAGAAGGATCTTTTTACTTCCCACTAATTTAAAATGTCAGAGATATTGTCTTTTAGCCAGGGCCACATAGCCATCTGGATCAACAGCCATATATCTTAACTTTGCAGGACCTCTGCAAATCTCCTCCTCCATGGGTGAAGCCTTTTCTTACCGCTGCCCCCGCTCCTACTCTTTCCCCCATGATCTCTCAAACCCTCTGCTCTTCTTCCTTCTCAACCCTCTGTTCTCCCTGAGTCACAAGATTTGACTGTACTGGATTCTCCTCCCCCTCCTTTTCCCCTGCCCTCTTTCCCCAACCCCCAACACCCTCTAAGTGATTCCCCTGCTGCTGACTCAGCCTCTCTGCAATTGGAGGAGCACAGCGCCCTCCAGATAGCACCGCAGTGGCACACACAGCCCTTCCTTCCCTTGAGGAAGCTGGCCCCGCTATAGGAACTCACCAGCAGTGAAAGGTTGAAAACCCTGGAACTTCCATGATGTTCCCCCTCCATCCCTATGGGCCAATGATTGACGAAGGCCGTGGGGGAAAAAATGCAAGCCTACCAGTTTTGGCCATTCTCCTCTTCAGACGTACATAATTGGAAATATAACAATCCCCCTTTTTCTGAGGACCCCACCTGTCACAAAGGTCTGGTTGAGTCATTGATGTTTTCACACTAGCCTACTTGGGATGACTGCCAACAACTCATAGGGACTGTCTTCATGACAGGGGATCAAAATAGAATACTCCTGGAAGCTGGAAAAAAATATCCTCTGACCAGATGCGTGACTGACACAACTCCCCAAGATAATCAAAGCCAGCTTTCCTTTGAACCAATCCACTGTGGCCTCAAAATCTTTAAAGGTAGGGAACATCTGTTCACTTATCACCGGGCTCTAATAGTGGGTTTCCTTGCGGCCGCTAGGCGACCAACTAAGTAGGCCAAGGTAAGAGAGATTATTCAAGGGCCTGAAGAACCTCTCTCTATGTTTCTAGAGAGAATTATGGAGGCATATAGAAGATATACTCCTTTCAATCCTCAGGCAGAGGATCAAAATGCATCTGTCACAATGGCCTTTTTTGGGCAAGCTGCCCCGGATATTAAAAGAAAGTTAAAATGCTTAGATGGATTACAAGATATGATTTTGAGAGATTTAGTCAGAGAAGCCAAGAAGGTATACTTTAAGAGAGAAACTGAGGAAGAGAAGGGAGCAAAGGGAGGATAAAAGAAACAAAAGACAGACTAAGGCGCTGACTAAGGTCCTGGTCACAACAACAAATAGGCCAGAAATTAAGAAACAGGGAGACAGGAAGGAATACCTGGGCCCACGCCAGAGGCCACTCCTTGCCTCAGATCACTGTGCCTCCTGTAAAGAAAAAGGACACTGGGCCAAAGAGTGCCCTAGAAAGAGACAGCCACTCCAGCCAGCCATTCTGACTCTTGAGGATGACTCCGAAAGTCAGGGCTCACATCCCCTCCCCGACCTCAGGGTAACTTTTGAAGTGTAGGGGACCCCAGTAAACTTTGAAGTGGATACAGGGGAAATATACTCAGCCCTTAAGGCCCCATTGGGCCATCTATCAAATTAAAGGTCTCTAGTTCAAGGGGCAAATGGCAGTAAGTATCGGGCTTGGACAACTAAGAGGACCATGGACCTGGGAAAAGGAAAATCCATCAATCCTTCCTAGTAATCGCAGAATGCCTGGCCCCATTGATGGGCAGAGATCTGCTCACCAAGCTCTGGGCCAAAATAACTTTTAACCCTGAAGGCAACCAAGTGGGATTTCTAAATCCTTCAGTAAAAACTCCTATAGTCATGGCTCTAACTATGTCAGTAGAAAATGTACATCAACTCACTCAACTTGGTTCAAAGAAACTGCAGGCATTCCTGAAAGATCAAGAACAGAGTTTTCCAGTAACCAAATCACAGCAAAAGGACTGAATGGGTAACAAAAGCCTGTCGGGTCCATCAATTGGTAAATGCTTACCCTTCCAAGCTTTCTAAAGGAAAGCACCTAGGAGGAAAAAGACCAGGATAATTCTGGGAAGTGAACTTTACTGAAATTAAGCATGCAAGGTATGGACTTAAATATCTCCTAGTCTTTGTAGATACATTTTCAGGATGGATTGAAGCCTTCCCCACCAAAAAAAAAAAAAAAGAAAAGAAAGAAACAGCACAAATGATGGTCAAGAAGATCCTGGAAAATTTTTTTCCAAGATACGACCTGCCTAAGGTAACAGGGTCTGATAATGGACCTGCATTCGTGACCCAGGTACGTTAGGGGTTAGCCAGTACCCTGGGGATTACATTGTGCTTATACACCACAGAGTTCAGGACAGGTAGAATGATTGAATAGAACCATTAAAGAGACCTCAATGAAATTAAGCTTAGAGAATGGCATAAAAGATTGGACAGTGCTTCTGCCTTATGCAATGTTTCATGCAAGAAATTCTCCCTCTGTTTCTTTGTGTAACCTCACCCACTATTAAATTCCCTATAGGGCCCCTAATCCAGTAAGGGACCTAACCCCAACTCTAAGACCTAACGATCCGTTCCACACCCCCTTGCTTGACAGACTTAAAGCTCCTGAAAGAACTCAGCGATACCTGTGAAAACAGCTGGCCACTGCCTACCAACCTGGAGATGAGGGGACTTCACATCAATATCAAGTAAGAGACTTTTCTATGTAAGACAACATCAGGTGTCATCCCTGGAACCCCACTGGAAAGGAACATACCAGGTGCTACTTATAACACCTACAGTGGTAAAGGTAGACAGAATCACTTCCTGGATCCAGGCCTCTCATCTCAAGCCTGCACCCTGTCCAGACTCTGCCTGGAAACTGGAAAAGACTGGTAACCCTTTCAAATTGTGTATTTGCCAGGTGGATGAGGCTATAGAGTCTCCCCTTGACCACCAGTAGTCCTAACCCTCATCAGCCCTTTCAGCAGCGATGGCTGATCACAAATCCTACTGGACAAGAAGTATAATCTATCTCACATATAGCCCACTTTGGGACCTGGTGGCCATTTCTCCGCCCAGACATTTGTTAGCTGGCTATAGGTCTTTCCTATTAGGATATCCCTGATGAAGAGGATCCCACTAAAATTCCATTAAATACCTTCCGTACCATAGATAATGAAAACAAACATTATGGATGTAGGACAGGTAAGCCAGGCGCAGGTTGGCTAGCCTAGATTACTATGTTTGCCCGGCAGACAATCAAAGCCACAAACAGCAACAGCTGTGTGGGGGAAAAGCCAATTTCTTCTGTAAGTCATGGGGATGTGAGCATACAAGGGCTGCCTGATGGAACCCGAACTCCTCATCAAATTCTGTACACAGCATTGGCCATATGACCAATTAGATAACCAAAACCCATGGCCCTCAGAGGGGTCTCTAGATTGTCAAATACTGCGTGACCTTTTTAATTTCTGCAAGTTCTCAAAAGGGTAAAAGGAGATTCCCCTATGTGGAGGCCTTTTCCCTCCTTCGCTCACATCCTGAACTATGCTTCTCCAATAGATCCTCACCCTCAGCCTTCTTCTCCAGACTATCTGCTGTCACTCCAAACTCAGCAACCTGATTTCTTCCCTTCAGTTACTAGATCAAAAACCCAAACCAACACCTGTTCTCAGACCATTGCCCCCTGGCTGAGAAGCAGGTACTGAGGTACCCCTCCACCGACTCACTCCTCTCTTCTCTTGTCACTGCCCACACTGGGTCCCACCAGGTCCTCTTACCAGCTAACCCATAGCTCAAACGAGCTGAGGAGAGCCCTCAGACCCCTATCCAAATGTAATTAAAATGACCTTTAAAGTTGCTTTTTCATCACTGAAAACAGGTTACGAAAAATTTAAAGTCCCTCACAGGCTTTGTGGATACTCACTCCCTTCTTCCCCTCTGCTCTACCAGTAAAACTGCTCAAGTTTTGTTGCTAGGAATATCCCAAACCCTTTTCCCCTTATTCTTTTACATCTCTCCTTTCTCATTCTCAGATCCATGAAGCTGCTCTAAGCCCCGACTTCTCCGTCTCCCCCCTCTGTACCAGGCCTACAGAAAAGTTTTCACTGACCTTCTCCAGGAGTCTTCACCATGGCTTACTTTAGGACTTTCAGCAAAAAAGTCCCTATAAATGATTTCAGTGTAGATAACCTTCCTCTTTTAATGTTGCCCTGTTCCACTTGGCCACTGGCTAAAAAAAATCAGCACTCTTAAGCTAGACACCCCCTTACTAGTTTTTCACAAAATATGTGAACATTTCCTCTGGCTTTGAGCTGGGGCTTCACAGAGATGGCAACATTTCTAAGATAAAGAAGTTACCATCTGGGCTCCATCATAACAGCTGGCAGGAGGAAAAAAAGAAAGGGAAGTAAAAGCTCTCCCCCACCCAGTTGTCCTTGAAAAGTTAACTTGCCTAGAACAGAGAAAAAAAACTGAAACAAAAACAGCTTTTTGTGAACTTCTGCAGAGTGTGATCTTATGAGCCACTTCTCTTACATGTTGGGTACAAAATTCTGAAACAACATAAAATTGGAATTCAGAAGATTAATTGATTACAACCGAAGCAATGCCCTCTGAATCTGGGTGCAACCAAATAGGACTGTTTCACTGTCTTTGGTGCTATCTTAGGTGCCTTGCCTTGTCCGTCCCTACAACAGTATAATTCTATATACTAAAACTTTGTTGATGTTTTCATGAAATGGAAAACGGATGTGATTAATTGTGTAATGGTGCAGATGTTACCCAGAATGCTCTATCATGACACAGGTTCATTTGAAGATCAAATAGGTGGGGCATACATCCCGGTTTCACTGGGAACATATGTCCCTCACTTTAGCCATCCAATAAAGAATAGGAGTTACCACAAGGGTGGGCACAGGAACCACTGCCCTGGTCCATGGGACACAACAAATAACCCAGTTAGAAGCAGAAATAGACCAAAACTTAAATATATTAGAAACCTCCATAACACCTTTGCAGGAATCTTTAACCTCTCTCTCTGAAGTTCTTTTACAGAACAGTTGAGGGTTGCACCTCCTCTTCATGAGAGAAAGGGACCTTTGTGCTGCATTGAGGGAAGAATGTTGTGTTTATTCCGACCATACTGGAGTTGTAAAAAATAATTATGAGTAATTTAAAAAGACACCTTGAAGAGCATCAATGAGAGAGAGAGGCGCAAAAAGGGTGGTTTGAGTCTTGGTTCACATAGTCCTCTTTTTGACTACGTTTTTATCAACCCTGGCCTGTCCAATAATAATCTCCATATTATTGCTAACTATAAAACCTTGTTTGCTCAACCATGTAATTTCTTTTCTCCAAGCTCAAATTGGACAAGTTAAAATTATGGTAATACCTCACTAGAAGACATAGAATATGACACCCCCCAATAATCACTTTTATGATTAAAAGTAGCAAGAAGAAGAAATGGGGAATGAAAGGTTAATTAAATAGGTACTTGTCACATCCTGTTTTTTTGTATGCTTATCAAAACACTGATGAAATCTTGAGAACTGTTTGCTAATCTTGTTCCCAGAATGTCATGTCCCCAACTGCCAAACTGCAGAATGTACTCCCTCACCCGGTTGAACGCAAACCACCCACTCACGCTGACCCATCAATAAACTTCGCTCCCTGCCCTTCCCAAGGAAAGTATATAAGCTCTGCTTAAGCTCTTCTCAGGGCTCTCTGCTCTATTCAAGTGAGCTCTGATCCCCTGCATGCTGGACCCCCAATAAACCTTTTGCTGTTGCATGAGATAATCTTTTGGTGGTCTCTTCCTCTGAAGCTCACCCAATGTTTACTTGGATGATTGAATGTAGAAGAGAACATCCAGTCAAAAGGGATAGTCGGTAGGTTTAGGAAGATCATTGTTAGGTTTATGAAGAAGAGTGAGAATAGGTTTTGGAAAAAAAAATGTTCTTTAGCAATAGGATTTCTTTAAGAGTGTGAATGTAAATGTCAGCCCATGTGAAGAGTCAGTCACAATGGTGAACCAGAGAAAGTATGTAGGAAAACAGATATCAATAGAGACATTACAAAATCAGGCAAAGTATAAAGTGGGTGATAGGATTAGACATTTTCAACAGGGTTGAATTTGAATATATGATCTTAGGAAGAAAACAATATGTAGTCACCAATTGGATTGATATTTGAGAGCATTAGGCAACCTGGACATGGCTGTGTTTATTAATCCATGTTCACTTTCAAATTAGGCTTTGGTACAATAATAAGTGTGACCTTTGCATTTTGTGTCCAGAATATTACTGTGATAAAATGTATATGTAGATCAGGTGACATGAGTAATTCTTCCACCGTTTCTGGGAGCAATATTTTGAAGATGAATAAGTTAGTATTGGGGGTACAAAGAGGTGTACCCTGTGTCTATTAATATAGAGATAATGCATGAATAGACCACACTGTGAATACATAATATAACTGGTTCCACTTTAAATAATGCATTGTATTCATATGTTAAAATATATAAGAAATCTTATATTGATATACGTACATTCATTCAAACTTGTTATACATCTATTGGTCAAATTAAGGTTATGGTTTATCATGAAAGGTGTTTGAGTTTTGCTTCAAAAGTGATTATGGAAATGGAAAATAATGTGTTTGGAAAGAAGTCTCATGAAAAGACCAGTCAAGAAACATGGAAGAATACATGTGTTCTGAAGCAGGAAGTGATTGAAAGTGAAACAAATGCCTCTAAATTAGCTAACTTGTGGATAAAATATAAATCCTATCATGTGCATAAATTGACGAAATAGTAATGTACCAGTTTTGAATAAAAATGAACTTCAAAATACACATCATGTCCCATAGGAATCAATTTGCATTGATGTTAACCTTGGTCAGTTACTGTATTAATATTAGGGTTTGTATGCACCATTCACTGAAGATAGTTTTCAGTACTAGGAAAAATATGTATTTCAGGTGGATAAATATTTCTGAGGATAATCTTGTGAAAAGTTGATTATAAATCTACATATATGAATATGAATGATTTTAGGGAATGTATAATAAGACACATGTATTTCATAGTTTTAAAAATCTGGAGATTCTGTATATATATATATATATATATATATATATATATATATATATATACACACACACACACACACACACACACGCACACAGACATTAAAAAGTAGAAATATATATGCCAATCAAAATTCACCATGAAATATGTATCATCCACGGATCCAAAAATACTCATTTTACTGAACATGGATTTTTGTATAGTGTTGTTCAACTAGGAAGCTTACCAAGAGGTCGAATTTTCACTTCCAACAGCGTTTAGGAGAAGTGATCTATTCTCACAATGTGTATCTGCCAAGTCAGCCATCTCACAAGAATGTACTTTTCATACCTTGTAGGATTCTATATGTGCATATAAAAATACATGTGCAAATTGGCTACAGAGAAAGGGAGACAGGAATTCACATATTTGTTAACTATAAAATCACATGGAGAACAATTTCAACAAAAAAATTGACTAGATTTATAACTCCTACACTATATAATGCAAAAGGAAGATCCAACTATACACCATGCCTCCTCTGAACTGCTTGTATTTATATTCTGTTTGGATTATTTTTCTCCATCATATTAGGATGGAGTCTTGTGGGCTATGGGTTAGTGTCAGGGATTCAGTATTTCGAATGGAAAATTGGAAAAGGTATCCAATGTGTTTGTAAATATGTGCTACGAAAAATCATGCCACTCTCATCCAGAACAATGCCTTGACATTACCTTCGCCCCAAGTAAGACACAATTAGAGGAGTAGAGTTCGAAAATCTGTGAATACATATATGGAATGGAATATGCTCAGTTGTTCACAAACTTGATGGTGCAGTTTACAATAGTGAAGGACAGGGTAAACCCTCCACAAAAATGGAGCTTTGCTGGCCTAAAAAATTCTTGAGAAACTCCATCTGTGATTGGGCACTTGAAATATATGTTGTTTTCAGGAGCTTTGTCGTCCTTTGTAGTGAGACCATTGAAGCTGGTTCTGCATCTATGTGACCTGAAGGACATTGTTTCTTATTTTCCAATGAACATGAGGCAGCAGTGCTGAATCCTCTCTTTGTAGGTAAACTGTGGCCACTGGGGGCTAAGTGTCTCCCTGTGGGGACTGTGAAACCATTTGGTCATTTTCCACTTTTTGTGGTGTTTCTTGTGGCTGCACTGGTAGTTTGGTATTTGCTTCACGAAATACAAGGAGTTCAACTGGGACACAGTGCTAGTGGGAGTTCTTTCAGGTGTGTTGGGTCAGGGTCTGCAGGAGAATGAACCAACCAGGCCTCTATCCCACATAGCTTGCCCCCTTGAACTTAGCAACCTGATTCTGAACATTGCCCTAAAAACTCTCCATATAACAAGATGCATTTCCATATAAGGGTCTGCTGGCTACACTATGCCAGTCACAAGCCATTTGGAATCCAATGGCAGATTCACATGAGCCCACCGCAGATGTATTATCACACACCTGCACACCACTGCTCTAGGCCCACTACTCAGCAGTCTAACTTACTGGCATCACAGTTCTACACGATTTTCATCAAACCCAGTCAATCTAGTCACTGTATGATATACTCATGGTCAGCAACAGGAAATTCAAAGTTTCACCAGTGCTAACTGGTCATGGGAATTTCAAACATTTCAGTTTATTTATCTAGCCATTTTTCAAGGATGAAGTTAGAGGCACTGTGGGTTTCAGTTCATTCGGGAACCATTAAATGGTGAGGAAGCTCATTTCAATAAAATCTGCGGAGAACTCTCACAGGCAAGGCTCCCCAAAGAGTGGCCAAAACGTCACATGAAGCCAGGCCCATTGAGGTCTACAATGTGAGGTCCATGTGTGTTTTGACTCTCAACTATGGCTGCCAAGTTTTTCAGAATAAAATCATGTGATATCCTGGCTGATATTCCCAGTGCTCTGTGGAAAACCAACCTCGGCCTAGATTTCAGATTCCAAGGGTGACTATCATGTGTGGCCTCTTAAATCCCAACACAATTCATCGCAATACTTCACTGAGGTCATTTCCAGAAACAGTCCATAATCGGAATTACATAAGACTTCAATCTCTGGTGGACCCAGTCATCTCTTCCAAGTGCCACACAAATGAGCAGTATTATAACCAAAATACTCCCACATGGCCCTCATTTGCTTTTATATAGACACTCATCATAACCTCTGGCTGGAGGTTTCCATGAGTGGCACAGCTCAAGACAGTGTCCAAAATAAGCTCCCTTGCCCCTCATTTGCCTAAAGTCAGGGTGGCCTGGACACCCTTCCTGTGAACGAGGATTGATCAAATAAGCCTGCCATTAATACTGCTCTGCTTCTACTATTTGAGGCCTACTGACTGTCAGGAATAGATTCTTTATGTGATTTGTAGTCATGAGAAAGCATTAGCACATCTGCAGGGCTTTGAAGAACTCATTTGACCTAAGGGTCCCTATTCACACTTGATGGAAGTTCGCAACCTAACAGAGGAAGGTGAGAGACTTCATCCACAATGACTGGTCTTTTTGAATTTTGGTTATGGTTGCACACATGGGATCTTTCCTTACATCCATCAGGTGCTGACAATCTAAGCCACAGCCTCACACAGGGACAAGAGCCTTATACAGACTCATCCCTTTCCAAAGCAATTAAGCAAAGAGCCACAGGTGATTCCCATTCATTTCCATTTGAATACTGTTTTCTTCAGGCTTCACAAAGGGGTGGCCTGAGCCAAAGACCTTCCTTACATTCAGGGTAACAGAACAATAGGTAAGCAAATGGCCTAAAGCAGGGTTTCTCCACTGAGACTTTCCTGGTCACACTGATATCTGAGTTTTCTGAGATGCCCCCATTCCCTTCAGCTATCCAGTACATGGCCATATGACAGAGCTTGGAGCTGGTACATATCTTGGACATAAAACCATGAGCCTATTCTGGAGAATTCAGGAAGAAAACAGGAACTTAAGAAGATAGTAGGTTTTGCCCATTGATAAGGCTAGCCACAGTCCATTCATAGATTGGCAGGATGAATGCTGGGAAGCTTTCTACTAGACAGGACACATCCATTGATGCATTCTCTTTTCTAATACTACAACCACGGACAGAGTGGGATTCACAGAAATAGAAACACTCACCTTGTCAAAGGACATACTAGAAACAGTCCACTACAAACCAAACAAACCGCCTTTCCTACCTATTCTCAGAACATGAGACAAAACCAGAAATTTACATCCACACCCACAAAGGCGCCTCTTTCCCCTATGTAGGTATGTGACTATCCGGAGTGTCCTCTGACTGGTGGGCCATACTATGTTTCCGTAAAATGGATTGTGCTGTCTCAGCTCTGGTCTCCTTGGCCAACTCTGTGAGGTTGTCAGAAGCCAGTGGTGAGCTACTACCTGCTTTTTCAGGAAAGGCCCCTCTTCTTAGCTTTCCTGTCTTTTGGCCATCCTCACATCAGTAGGTACCAAGAAAGACAGACTCTGTCATTGGTAAATCCAAAAAAGTGAGACCACTGGGATTGGGACTGGGACTGGTTGTGCTTGCCTGGCTTTCTGAATCCCACATTTAGAGAGTTCCATCACCCAGTACGTTATGTGAGGTAACCTCAATCAGGAAGTGAATGAAGTCATTGCCTTGGCAACCACTTTGTCCTAAGAGTTGCTTCCAAGGGTCCCATGAGATGGAGGGTGCCCCTACTTCTTGTGACATTTTCACACGTTAGAATGGTATGTCAACCATAGGCACCCAAGAACAGCTCTCCACACAGGTCTGGTTTGGTCAATCTTCTCTACATTAAGATGAAAGAGGCTGATAAAGACACATCCCTTCATCCTGACCAGGTTGTTTACCATGGAAGTTGAGTTTTCCTCCCTCAGGTCCTTCATTGCTGCCTACAACTTCTCCAGAAATCATTTCTTCATGGTCCTATGAGGATCTCAGCAGGTGGAAGATCCCCTACATTCCTGTATTGTAAGACCAACTCTGTCCCTGCTGTTCTGTAAAGTTAGATTGAGGGAACAGTGTATGGTTAGGGTAATAACAGGTTTGATTTGGGTTAGGAGTCATTCTGCTGGATGAATAATGGTATTGGGAACCTGTGATATTTACAAGAATATATAGGTGAAATATAAGTATAAAAATAGAAATCTAGGTAAGATTTGAAGCCCAGAAGAGCATTGGGCCCTTGACTGGGATACTTAGCTTTTAAATATCTTCTGAACAGATGTCTCAGATAAATCGATATACAATGCCATAGGACCTTGAAAATTGGATGATTGAATGTAGAAGAAAACATCCACTCATATAGGCATAGTTGGTAGGATTAGGAAGATAGTCAGTAGGTTTAGGAAGAAAAGTGAGTATAGGATTTGGACCAAAAGTTCTTTAGCAATAGGGTATGTGGTAGAGAGTGAATGTAAATGTCACCACATGTGAAGAGTCAGACACAATGAGAAACTGGGAAAAATATATAGGGAAGCAGATATCAATGAAGATATTAAGAAATCAGGCAAAGTATAAATTGAGTGATAGGATTAGACATTTTCAACAGGGTAGAGGTAGAGTATAAAATCTTAGAAAGAAACAAATATTTAGTCACCAATAGGACTGACATTTGAGAGCATTAGGCAATCTGGATATGGATATTGTTAGTAATCCATGCACACTTTAAATTTAGGCTTTGGCACAGTCATAAGTGTGAACTTTGCATTTTGTTTCCAGAATGTTACTGTGATAAAGTGCATATATAGATCAGGTGACATGAGTATTTCTTCCACCATTTCTGTGGGCAATATTTTGAAGGTTTATAAATTATTATTGGGTGTACAAATAGGTGTTCCCTGTGTCTAGGAATATAGATAAAATAAATGAATAGACCATACTGTGAATAAATAATATTACTGGTTCCAACTATAAATATTAGATTGAATTGATATTTACAAATATACAGGAAATATTATATTGAGATACATACATTTATTACAACCATTTATACATCTAATGATAATATTAGGTTTATGGTTTATCATGAAGAGTGTGTGAGTTTTGCTTTAAAAGTGATTCTTGAAATCTAAAATAAAAAGAAGTATCATGAAAAGACCAGTCAAAAAACATAGAGGAATACTTGTGTACTGAAGAAAGAAGTGATTGAAAGTGAAACAAAAGCCTATCAATTTGCAAAATTGTGAATGAAATATGAATCCTATGATGTGCATAAACTGAAGAAATAGTCATGTAACAGTGTTGAATAAAAATGAAGGTCAAAATACACATCATGTCCCATCGGAATCTACTTGCATTGATGTTAAAGTGGGTCAGTTACTGTAGAAAAATTAGGGCTTCTATGCACCATTCACTGAATTTTTATTTCAGTACTATTATACAATATGTATTTAAGGTGGATGAATATTTCTGAAAATAACTTTGTGAACATTTGGTTATAAATCCACATTCATGAATATGAATGCATTTAGGGATTGTATAATAAGACACATATATTTTATATTCTGAAAAATCTGGAGAGTGTGTGTGTGTGTGTATATATATATATATATATATATATATATATATATATATATATATAGACATTAAAAGGTAGCAATATATATGCCAATCGAAATTCATCATGAAATATATATCATCCACAGATCCAAAAATATTCATTTTACTGAACATGGATTTATGTATTATATTGTTCAAATAGGAAGCTCACCCATTTTTTTAATTTTCAGTTCCAACAACGTTTAGGAGGAGTGACCTCTTCTAAAAATTTGTATCCGCCAAGTCAGCCACCTAACAAAAATGTACATGTGATACCAGGTAGGATTCTATATGTACATACAAAAATACATGTGCTGAATAGGCTACAGATAAAGGGAGATAGGAATCCACATATTTGTTAACTATAAAACACATGGAGAACTATTTCAATTTAAAATTGACTAGATTTATAACACCTACCCTTTATCATGCAAAAGGTAAATCCAACTATACACCATGCGTCTCTAAACTGCTTGTATTTCTATTCTGTTTGGGTTATTTTTCTCCATCACTTTAGGATTGCTGCAATCTGGCTGGGCACAATTCAGGAGCCACTTGTCAAAGAAACTAACCTTACTTTTAGAACCACACATGACTAAAAAATAGCTCCTCGGGAAAAACCCTCAGAGCCCAACTGCCACTACTGGCTTCCCACAAGCTCTCAACCTCCACACTCTTTCTCTTGAGGTCGATTGGCTGGGTCGTGTCGGCAGAGCCCAAAAAGTCCCCCAATGAGCAGCTCCGTAGTCTGAAAGGGTGGGGAAACTGCCCAATGGCATTACCACAGAGGAGCCAATCAGCTAGATATTGCTGGGGCTGCTGTGAGCCAATCATCAGCTTGCAGTCTGAAAGGGTCGGGAAACTGCTCAATGCGCATCTCCAATGAGCATCACCGCAGAGGAGCCAATTAGCTTGATGTTGCTGGGGCCGCTGTGAGCCAATCATCAGCTGGCAGTCTGAAAGTTTGTTTGGCCCCTTGGGCTGTGGCTCTCAACACCTCCCCCTCTCTGTTTCAACAACAAGCATGTGGCTTAGGGACCATGCCTGCCTTAGGTTGTCCAATAGTACATATGGTTCTTACCCAATATCGAATGAGCTGACCTCAAGGTGTCAGCCTCCAGTCTTAGGTTGGTACCATTGCAATTGGATCTTACCCGTCACTAACTACAGGTCCAGTATACAGTCACAACTGTGGAGAGGTCTTTGTACCAGCGGGGGGTGAGGTTTTTTGTCTCACCTCTGTTGGCCCCCAAATTTTAGCTGAACGACCATGACAGCATAAGGGAGGAAGATACACCAAGCCAATTGACGGCTCCTTTTGGAAAAATTGTACCACCGATGACATCATCAGCAAAAATACCCCAACACTACCACAAGTCGATGCACCAACATATTGTTCACAATGCATGCAGGTGAGTTCACAATGCATACAAGTGATACATAGTCCAGGCAAGTTCTGCAAGCAGTTCAGTGATGGCTATTGTAGAAGCTGTAGATTGGTTTTATCTTTGTCTTTACAGGCACTGGGATGAAGATAGGAATTCTGGCAATAATGGCTAAAGAAAAATTATGTAAAATTCCAGAAGGTACTAAAATAAAACAATTTTCTTAACAATTTACATTGTCTTGAAGAGAATTATTAAATATAATGAAAGAAAAGGTGAAAGTAAACAAACAGATCTGTTAACCTCCTTTTTTGTACACATTTTAAAACAATCCTCAACAGGTGTTTACCCAATTTAAGTTAAAACATTTACATCAAGTGTATAAAAAAAAAATATTTGGATCCATTTTTTCATGAGTGCTCATCATATATGATATATGGACATACGTACATTCACACATATAACAAAAAACACAAGTGTGCACACATAATATAATACAACACATAACATAAGAGTAAAGGCCTTATAACATTTTACAGGTAAAATCTCCATTGCAATGTCTAAAAACTCTATAGTCCAAAAATAGAACTGATCAGCAAAACATTAACCTAGGTCTGTATGAGCTCAAAAAACAAAATAGAACTTCATGACATGGGAAAGGGCAATAATAAAATAGATATTGAAAAAAGCATCCTGGTTTTGTCACAGATGTAAGAATAGCCAAACTGGAGTTCTGGATATCAGCTGTTATGGATTTGAGCCAAATCATATTCTTTGAATCTGTAGAAATCACTTTAGTTAGTCTCTCTGGAATCCAAATCGGCTGCTGTTCTCCCTGTGGAAACACACAAACAGACCCCCAACTCCAGACAATTACTGGTTCAGGACATTTCCATTGTCCTGTTAGAATATCCATCCAAAGTACCTTGGGCTTATGTACATTTTTTGGACACATATGCCTTTCCACAGGACTAAGCCCTGATGAATCCAAATTTCAAAAGTTTAGAGTAAAAAGGGTTATTTTAAATTTATCTTTGGGGAATATATACCCCTTCCCAATTCCTTTTTTTATTTAATTAATACGTTTTAATAGTTTGATGAGCTCATTTAACTATGACTTGTCCCTGCGGATTGTATGGGGTTCCTGTTATATGAGTAATGCAAAATGATGAGCAAAATTCTTTAAAAGAGGTAAAAGTATAAGCAGGGGCAACATCTGTTTTTAACTGTTTTGGAATGCCCACAGTGGCAAAATTTTGTAAGCAATGAGCTATAACATCTTTAGTTTTTTTCTCCGGCATGAAGGGAGTCCATCAAAAATTCAGACGAAGTATCAACTGTAACATGCAAATATTTTAATTTTCCAAATTCTGGCAAGTTTTTGACGTCCATCAGCCAAACATGGTTAGGTATCAATCCTCTAGGATTGACTCCAAGATTAACTTGTGGTAAAATGGTCACACAATTTTGACATTGTTTTATTATTTGTCTAACTTGTTCCTTAGTTATTTTAAAGCGCTTATGTATAGTATTAGCATTGACATGGAATTTTTTATGAAAATTTGTAGCTTCTTCTATTGTAGAGAAAATATGTACGTCATGTGTAGTTTTATCTGCTAAATCATTACCCAAACTAAGGGCTCCAGGAAATCCTGTATATGTCCTGATATGCCCTATAAAGAACGGATCTTTTCTGTCCCAGATTTGACTTTGTATAGTGGAAAGAAAAGAGAAAACAGGAGAGGAAGGGGAAATCCTACCAGCATCTTCAAGTGATACTATAGCACTAACTATATACTGATTATGGGAAAATAAATTAAATACAGATACTTTAAGCATCACAAAAGCTTGTAATACTGCATTAAACTCTACATTTTGAGCTAACATTTTAGGTAGTAAAAATGTAAAAGTTTGATAAGGTGTAACTATTGCTGCTGTACCATTATTTGACCCATCAGTGAATATATTTGGAGCATTTATGATAGGTGTTTTTCTTGTCATTTTTGGAAAAATTACAGGATGCGATTACCAAAAAGATAATAAAGGATTAGATGGTAAGTGATTATCAAATGAATCATTAGATTTGCAAATGATTATTGCCCAAGAATTTAACTCATTAGCTAACTCATCAATTTGATTCAGAGTATATGGAGTAATAATTTAATTGGGAGAAATTCCAAACACTCCCTTTGCTGCTTTTATTTTTTTGAGTATTAATTGTCCTACAGCCTCAGCATACCGAGTAAGAATAGTGTTAAGAGAATAAGATAAATGTATCCATAATAATGGACCTTCTTGCCAAAATACTCCGGTAGGAATATTTTTTGTTGGTAGTACAATAAATAATAAAGGCAAACTTATATCAATTATATCCAAATGCATATTTTCCTTATATGTTTCAATGATTTTTAATGCCTTTCCTGCTTCAAGCGTTAACATTCTGGGTGAATTTCGATCTGATGGACTTCTTAGGATATCAAATAAAAGTCCCAACTCTCCTGTTGGTAATCCTAGATAAGGCCTTATCCAATTAATGTCTCCTAATAACTTTTGAAAGTCATTAATTGATTTGAATTAATCTACTCATATTTGAATTTTTGGTGGACTGACCAAGGTTGAAGATAATAGAACTCCTAAATAATTAATTGGAAAATTTAATTGTACTTTATCTATTGCTATCACTAGTTTATAATATTTTAATAAGTTTTTAAGTGTGGCATGACATTCTAGCAATGTATTTTTAGCTTTCTATGCTAATAATACATCATCCATATAGTTAAATATTTGTAGTTCAGGATTTTGATTTCTAAGTGGCTGGATTATTTGGTTAACATAAATTTGACACATAGTTGGGCTGTTAGCCATCCCTTGAGAGAGTACTTTTCATTCGTATCTCTGATCAGGACCTTCATGATTCAGTGCAGGGATAGTAAATGCAAAACGTGGACTATCCTCAGGATGAATTGCAATTGAAAAAAAAAAAACAATCTTTAATATCTGTAACTAAAACGTACAAGGTTTTTGGCAAAGCATAACATTGAGGAATCCCCAATTGAGCAGGTCCCATAATAACAATCTCATTATTAATGGATCTTAAATCTTGCAATAATCTCCATTTACCAGATTTCTTTTTGATAACAAAAATGGGAGTATAATGGGGAGATAGAGAGATTGTATATGTCCTTCCGCTTATTGTTGTTTGACCAGGTCATGGGCTGCTTGTATCTTTTCTTTAGTCAGGGGCCACTGAGGAACCCATACTAGTCTTTCTGATTTCCAAGTAATTTTTACTGTCTCAGTGGCCCTTTCTGAAAATCCAACCCATGTCCGTCTGTTCCTTGGTCTATTTGTATTGGTACTGCTATACCTTGTTCTTGTTTTTCTAATCTTTTTCCTTTCCTAAAACCTTGTCTAGCCATAACAGTGGGCACATTTTGATTGATGTTATTTGTTAATGTCAAACATAATTGATCTAGGACATCTCATCCCCATAAATTTATGGGAAGATGATCCAATACATATGGCTGTATAGTTCCTATATATCCTTCAGGATCCTTTCAATCTACTACCATTGCTCTTCTATGGGGATTAGTCGCCACTTCTGGGCCTCGAAGTGTTTGAGTGGCTTGTTTTAATGGCCAATGTTTTGGCCATCTTGACGAAAGATGATGCTAAGTACTGCACCTGTATCCAGTAGCCCATTAAATTCATGTCATTCAATATTTAGTTTTAGCATGGGACGAAAATCTAAATTTAAAGAAAGCATAGCCCAATCTACACCTGTGGAGCCTAATACCTTGGAACCTCTTTCTAGAGCACGACTGGAAAATTTATCATGTAGGCTTGGTATTATTAGTAACTGTGCTATTCTATCTCCTGGAGAAATTACTGATATAACCTTTGGAGAACTGGCTATCATTTTTATTTCACCTTCATAATCGGGATCAATTACCCCAGGACTTATCATAAGTCCTTTTAGAGTAGAAGAGCTGCGTCTGAATAATAAGCCTACTGTTCCTTGGTGAAGAGGTCCTTTTACCCCTGAGGGAATGACTTGAACTCCCATCTCTGGAGTTAGTACTGCTCTGGCAGAGGTGCACATGTCCAACCCTGCATTCCCTCTGGTTTGTCTGATGAGGGATCTGATTGACAATGTGTCCTGGGCGCTACCCTGATGGGGTTGTGTGGTTCCTCCAGTGCTCCGTATAGTTGTGGTTTTGGGCCCCGGAGCATTGGCCCCCCCTGTCCATTTTCTGGCAACGTAGCCTGATGCCTTTCTCCAAAATATCAAGGATAAACACCTGGTCCTTGTTCGTTTTTTGATAATGGAGTACCCTCTATGGTGGTTTGAGAACGGCATTCATTAGCCCAATGTCTCCCTGTACGGCATCGTGGGCGAATACATGGTATTCTACTCTTTTGATACCTAGTTTTGTTAAGGCCTCCCCCTATGGGGCAATTCCTATTAAAATGTCCTGTTTGTTAACAATTGTAGCATGTTCTTGGCCTGGCATCTAAAGCCTGTTTTACTGTAGCTACCACGAGTTGCTCTTGTTCATTAATGTCTCTACCTAATTTAATATATGTGTTTAAATCTTCATGTTTCCTTGGTCTAATGATTTCTCTACACCATCGATTCACTTGCTCATAAGCCAGTTGTTTTTTTAATGGCCTTGCTTGTTCTGATTTCCCAAAAACTCTGGTAGCTGTTTGAATATGCCTATCTACAAATTCAGCATAAGTTCATTATCTCCTTGTATTACTTTAGATAATTGACCTTGTAAACCTCCATGTCCTTGTAAAGTCTTCCATGCCTTAACTGCATCTACAGCAATTTGTGCGTATACACCAGGATCATATGTAATTTGTTGCTGCTGATCCTCATAAGGTCCCTTTCCTAACAACATATCTAGATTTCTCTGAGGATAACCAGCTGTTGCATTTCATCTAGCCACCTCCTTGCAAAATTCCTCATTGGCAACCTTCCATAACAGGTATTGTCCTCCATTTAGCACAGCTTTACACATATTAGCCCAATCTGCTGGCGTCATGTTCAAGTTGTTAATGGATTCGACCATGCTTACAGTGAAGGGTGCTTGAGGACCATAGGTTGTTACAGCCTCTTTCAGCTGCTTCACTGTTTTGAAATTTAAATCATGGTGAATTCAATGCCCTCCTGCATTATATACAGGGCATGTTAATATTTGAGATCTTGTCTCATGATCGCAACTATCAACTGCCGGGGTTGGGGGCCTCCCAGCATATGAAGGTGTCCTTGTTAGTTGGACACTTACGTCCTTTGGAGATCGAAATGTGTTAGTAGCAGTCTAATTAGAGGTGGTGCTGTTGGCTGGACACTTACACACTCTGGTGATAGAAAGGTGTTAGTAGCAGTCCTGTTTTAACTTTTCCTCTGATGGCTTTTTCTGCTTTACACTTTCTTTCTCTGTCTAACTAGCTTGGGAGGCCTTTTCATTTACTTGAATTTTTTCCTCTGTCTGACTAGTTAGACAGACTTCTCTTTAAATTGAAATTTTTCCTCTGTCTGACTAATTTGAGAGACCTTCTCTTTGACCTGAATTATTTCTTCTGTCTGACTAGTTCGAGAGACTTTCTCTTATACTTGATTTTTTCCTCTGACTGGCTAGCTCGAGAGAACTTTATACTTGAATTTTTATCTCTGTCTTACTAGCTCAAGAGACCTTCTCTTTTACTTGAATATTTCTACTTTAACTATAATACAACCCAAGAAGATAACACCAAACAAAACTGAACCAGAATTAAACAAAGTGGAACAACAGAAAATCATTATAATAACTTCTCTATCCTCTTGAAATGACCATCCGTCCTTTCTCCCTATCTGTTCCTCAGATGTGAGCTGTTTTTCTTCCATCTTACCCGTCTCAAGGGACAGTCAACTTAAGACCAAAGTGAAGCAAAACAAAACAGGAATCTTAAAATGGCTACCCATCCCCTCGCCCTGCCTTCAGGTGTGAGCCGTTTACCTTATCACTTACCTTCACTCATTCCCCTTGTGGCCCAACAAATGCCTCAGTCTGGCTGGGCACAATTCAGAAGCCATTTGACAAAAGAAACGAACATTATTTTAAGAATCAAACACACCGAACAAAAAAGCTTCTCAGGAAAACCTTCAGAACCAAACTGCCACCACTGGCTTCCCACAGGCCAGCAGTGACGTGTGGGTGTGGGTGTGAGTTTGTGGTTTTGTCTCACATTCTGACATTAGGCAGGAAAGGCAGAATGTTTGGCTTGGAATCGATTGTGTCTAGTTAGTCCTTTCACAAGTCGAGTGTTTCTATGTCTGCGTATATCTCTGTGTCCATGGTTGTAGACCATAGAAAAGTGAATGCATCAATGGATGTGTCCTGTCTACTACAAAGCTTCTCAGCATTCATCCTGCCCAATATATGAATGGACTGCGGCTTGCCTTATGGATGGGCAACACCTACTATCTTACTAAGTTCCTGTTTTCTTCCTGAATTCTGGCCACTCCCCAGGATAGGCTCATGATTTTGTGTCCAAGATATGTACCACCTCAAAGCTCTGTGACATGGCAATGTACTGGATAGCTGAAGGAATTGGAGCATCTCAGAAAACTCAGACATCAGTGTGACTTTTAACGTCTCAGTGGAGAAACCCTGCTTTGGCCCATTTGCTTACCTATTATTCATTTGCCCTGAATGTCAGGAAGGTCTTTGTCTCAGGCCATGCCTTTGTGAAACCTGAAGCAAACAGTTTTCAAATGGAAATAAATTGGAATCACCAGTGGCTCTTTGCTTAATTGCTTTGGAAAGGGATGTGTCTGAATCAGCCTCATGGCCCTGTGTGAGGCTGTGGCTTAGATTCTCATCACCTGATGGATCTTTTCATGTGTGAATCCATAACCAAAATGGCCAAAAGAGCAGTCCCTGTGGATGAAGTCTCTTGCCTTCCTCTGTAAGGCTCCTGACATCCATCCAGTGAGAATCGGGATCCTTTGGGTCAAATGAATTCTTCAAAGCCCTGGAGAGTCTAGCACATAGGTTCTTGGTTTTATCATGACTCCAATTCACATAAATAATCTATACCCAACAATCAGTAGGCCTCAAATTGGGGAAGCAGAGCCGTATTAGGGGCAAGCCTCTTTGATCACACCTGGTTCACAGGAAGGGTGTCCAGGCCACCATGACTTTATACAAATGAGGGGCAAGGGAGCTTATTTTGAACACTGTCTTGGGCTTCGCTGCTCATGGAAACCTCCAGACAGAGCTTTGGATGAGTGTGTATATATGGAAGAAGATGATGGCCATGTGGGAGTGTTTTGATTTTAATTGTAGTCATTTGTGTGGTAGTTGGAAGATATGTCTGGGTCCACATGGGCTGAACTCTGGTGTGATTCCATTTAGAGACTGAGTTCTGGAAATGACCTCAGAGAAGTATTACGATGAAATGTGTTGGGATTTTAGTTGGCCACGAATGAGAGTTGCCCTTGGAAACCCAGATCTAGGCCCAGAGTTGTTTCCCCAGAGCACTGGTAATCTCAGCCAGGATATTACATTGTTTAATTCTGAAAGACATGGCAGACATAGTTGAGAGTCAAAAAACACATGGACCTCACATTGTAGACCGCAATAGGCCTGACTTCATGTGACCTTTTGGCGACTCTTTGGCAAGCCTTGCTTGTGATATTTCTCCAGATCTTTCATTGAAATGAGCTTCCTCACCATTTAATGGTTCCTGAATGAATTGAAACCCTCAGTGCCTCCAACTACATCCTTGAAAAATGGCTAGATAAATACCATGACATTTTTTAATTTCCCATGACCACTTGGCACTGGAGAACATCTGGATGTCTTGTTGCTGATCATGAGTGTACCAGACAGTGCCTTGATTGACTGGGTTTCACGAAAATGGTGTAAAACAGAAATGCCAGTAAGTTGGAGACTGGTGAGTATTGGGCCTAGAGCAGTGGTGTGCAGGTGTGTGATAAAATATCTGTGGTGGGGCCATGTGGATCTGCCATTGGTTTCCAAATGGATTGTGACTGACATGGTGCAGCCAGCAGACCCTTATATGTAAAGGCATCTTGTTATATGGAGAGGTTCCAGGGCACTGTTCAGATTCAGGTTACTATGGAAAAGGGGGCAAGCTATGTGGGAAAGAACCCTGGTTGTTGCATTCTCCTGCAGACACTGACAAATAAGACGTGACAGAACTCTCTCCAGCACTGTGTCCCATTTGAAATCTTTGTATTTCGTGAAGCAAATACCAAACTCCCAGTGCAGCAGCAAGAAGCACCACGAAAGTTGGAGGATGACCAAATGTCTTCAAAGTCCACATGGGGAGACACTTAGCCCCATGTGGCCACAGTTTACCTACAAAGAGGGAATGTAGCACTGTTGCCTCATGTTCATTGGAAAATCAGAAACCATATCCTTCAGGTCACATAGATTCAGACTCAGCATTGATGGATTCACTACAAAGGAATTAAAAGCTACTGAAAACATATTTCAAGTGCCCAACCTCAGAGGCAGTTTCTCAAGAAGTTTTTCGGCCCACAGAGCTCCGTGTTTGTGTAGTGTTTGGAAACTCTTCGACCACCTCCAAGGTTGTGAACTCCTGAGCATATTTCATTCCAGATATTTATTCACAGATTTTCTAACTCGTTTCCTCTAATTGTGTCTTACTTGGGGCAAAGGTAATGTCAAGGCATTGTTCTGGATAAGAGTGGGAAGATTTTTGTGTAGCACATATTTGCATACACATTGGATTCATTTTTCCATTTTCCATTTGAAATACTGAATCCCTGACACTAACCCATATTTCTAGACTCTGACTACTAATCCTAATGTGATGGAGAAAAATAACCCAAAACAGAACAGAAATACAAGCAGTTAAGAGGAAGCATGTTGTATAGTTGGATTGCCTTCTGCATGATAAAGGGTAGGTGTTATAAATCTATTCAATTTTTAATTGAAATAGTTCTCCATGTGTTTTCAAAGGTAAAAAATACGTGAATTCCTGTCTCCCTTTCTCTGTATCCTATTCAGCACATGTATTTTTATATGCAAATATTGAATCCTACCAGGTATCACAAGTACATTTTTGTGAGGTGGCTGACTTAGAAGATACAAATTGTGAGAAGAGATCACTCCTCCTAAACTTTATTGGAATTGAAAATTCAACTTATGTGTGAGCTTCCTAGTTGAACAACATTATACATAAACAACTGTTGGATATAAAGAAAGATCCCATGTGTGTATCCAAATCCAAAATGGCAAAAAAAAGAATTGTTGTGAATGAAGTCTCTCGCCAATCTCTGTAAGATTTTGACCTCCAGAAAGTGCAATAGGGATCCTTTGGCTCAAATGAGTTCTGCAATGCCCTGAAGATGCTAGCCCACAGGTGCTTGTGTTTTCTCATGACTCCAATTCACATCAGGAATCTAAACCCCACAGTCAGTAGGCCTCAAATTGGAGAAGTGGAGCAGTACTAATGGCAGGCCTATTTGATCACTCCTGGTTCACATGAAGGATGTCCAGGCCACACTGATTTTAGGCAAATGAGGGGCAATGGAGCTTCTTTTGTACACTTTCTTGGGCTTCGTACCTCATGATAACCTCCAGCCCGATGTTGTGATGAGTGTCTATATGGAAAAAGATGAGGGCCATGTGGGAGTGTTTTAGTTTTAATTGAGGTCATTTTTATGGCGGTTGGTAGAGATGACTGGATCTACCTGGGCTTGAACTCTCTTGTGATTCCCCTTAGAGTCTGAGTTCTAGAATTGCCCTCAGAGAAGAATTCCCAGGAATTGTGTTCGGATTTTTAAGAGGCCATTTATGAGAGTCACCCTTGGAAACTGAGGTCTAGGCTCAGAGTGGCTTTCCACAGATCACTGGAAATCTCTGCAAGAAAATCTCATGATTTTATTCTGAAAAACTTGGCAGCCATAGTTGAGAGTCAAAACACACATGGACCACACATTGTAGACCTCAATGGGCCTGGCTTCATGTGACTTTGTGGCCACACTTTGGGAAGCCGTGCCTGTGAGAGTTCTCCAGAGTTTTACTGAAATGAGCTTCCTCACCATGTAATTGTTCCTGAATGAATTTAAACCCACAGTGCCTCCAACTTCATTCTTGAAAAATGGCTAGATAAATACCATGAAATTTTTGAAATTCCCATGTCCAGGTGGCACTGGACAATCTTTGGATGTCCTGTTGCTAATCATGAGTATACCAGACAGTGCCTTGCTTGACTTGGTTTCCTGAAAATGGTGTAGAACATAGATGCCAGTAATTTGGAGCCGGATGATTAGTGCGGCTAGAGAAGTGATTTGCAGGTGTGTGATAAAATATCTGTGGTGGGGCCATGTGGATCTGCCATTGCCTTCCAAATTGCTTGTGACTGACATGGTACAGCCAGCAGACCCTTATATGTAAAAGCATCTTGTTATTTGGAGAGGTTTCAGGGCAATGTTTAGAATCAGTTTGCTCTGGTCAAGGGTGCAAGCTATGTGAGATTGAAGCCTGGTTGGTGCATTATCCTGCAGACCCTGATACACCACACGTGACAGAACTCCCTCCAGCACTGGGTCCCAGTTGGACTCTTTGTATTTCGTGAAGCAAATACCAAACTCCCAGTGCAGCCGCAAGAAACACCACAACAAGTGAAGGATGACTGAATGGCTTCACAGTCCACACGGAGAGAGACTTAGGACCCAGTGGCCACAGTTTACCTACAAAGAGAGAATTCAGCACTGCTGCTTCATGTTCATTAGAAAATAAGAAACCATGTGCTCCAGGTCACTTAGATACATACCCAGCTTTGATGGTCTCTCTACAAAGGAAGCTAAAGCTCCTGACAACAACAAATATTTCAAGTGCCCAAACTCAAAGGCAGTTTCTCAAGAAGTCTTTAGTCCAGAAGAGCTCCATGTTAGTGGAGTTTTACGCTGTCCCTTATTTTGGAAACTCCTCTACCACATTTACGTTTGTGAGCTCTTGAGCATATTCCATTCCAGATATGTATTCACAGATTTTCTAACTCTTCCACTATAATTGTGTTTTACTTGGAATGAAGGTAAAGTCAAGGCATTGTTCTGGATGAGAGTCGGGAAGATTTTTGTGTAGCACATATTTACATACACATTGAATTCATTTTTCTATTTTTGGTTCAAAATACTGAATCCCTGACACTAACCTATACACTACTAGACTCTGACTACTAATTCTAATATGATGGAGAAAAATAACCCAAACAGAATAGAAATACAAGCAGTTTGGAAGAGGCATTGTGTATAGTTGGACTTGCCTTTTGCATTAGATAGGGTAGGAGTTATAAATCTAGTCAATTTTTTGTTGAAATAGTTCTCCATGTGATTCTAAAGTTAACAAATATATGAATTTCTCTTTCTCTTTCTCTGTAGCCAATTCAGCACATGTATTTTCATATGCACATAGAGAATTGTACCTGTTATCACATGTACATTCTTGTGAGGTGGCTGATTTTGCAGATACAAATTGGGAGAAGAGATCACTCCTCCTAAACAGAGATGGAACTGAAAATTCATCATATGGGTGAGCTTCGTAGATGAACAACATGATAAATAAATCCATGTTCAGTAACATGAATACTTTTGAATCAGTGGATTATATACATTTCATGATGTATTTTGATTGGCATATGTATCGCTACTTTTTAATGTCTGTGTTTGTGTGTGTGTGTGTGTGTGTGTATATATATATATATATATATATATATATATATATATATATATATATATACTCTCCAGATTTTTTAAAATATGAAATATATGTGTCTTATTGTACATTCCCTAAATTAATTGATATTCATGTATGTGGATTTATAATCAAATTTTCAAAAGATTATTCTCAGAAATATTCATCTACCTGAAATACATATTTGTTTCCTAGAACTGAAAACTAACTTCAGTGAATGGTGCATACGCATCCTAGTATTTCTACAGTAACTGCCCCAGTTTAACATCAATGCAAGTTGATTCCAATGGAACATGATGTGTATTTTGATGTTCATTTTTAGTCAACACTGGTACATTACTATTTCTTCATTTTATTCCCATCATATGATATATATTTCATCCACAAGTTAACAAATTTAAAGGCATTTGTTTCACTTTCAATAACTTTCTGCTTCAGAACACATGTATTCCTCCATGTTTCTTGACTGGTCTTTTCATGAGACTTCTTTCTAAACACTTTATTTTCGATTTTCATAATCACTTTTGAAGTAAAACTCACACACTCTTCATGATAAAATTTAACCCTAATATTACCATTAGAAGTATAACTGGTGGAATGAATGTTTGTATATCAATATAAGATTTCCTGTATATTTTCAGATATCAATTGAATCCCTTTTTTAAAGCGGAACCAGTTATATTATTTATTCACAGAATGGTCTATTCTTGCAATATCTCTATATTCATAGACAGATGGTACACCTCTTTGTAACCCCAATACTCAGATATACGTCTTCAAAATATTGCTCCAAGAAATGGTGGAAGAAACACTCATGTCACCTGATCTAATTATACATTTTATGTCAGTAATATTTGGGAAAATAAAGCAAAGGTCACATTTATGATTGTACCAAAGCCTAAATTTAAATTGAGCATGGATTTCAAAAAACATCCATGTCCAGGTTGCTTAATTCTCTGAAATGTCAATCAAAATGGTGACTACATATTTGTTTCTTTCTAAGATTATATATTCAAACTCAACCCTGTTGAAAATGTCTAATCCTATCACTCACTTTATATTTTGCCTGATATCCTAATGTCTCTATTGATATCTCCTTTCCTACATAATTTCCCCAGTTCATCATTTTGACTAACTGTTCATTTGTGCTGACATTTACATTCACTCTCTACTTATAACCCAATTGCTAAATAACTTTTGGTTCAAATCCTATACTCACTCATCTTTCTGAATCTACCGACTATCTCCCAAATCCTACTGACTATCCTTTTTTGAATGGATGTTCTCCTCGACATTCAATCATCCAAGGTAAATGGTCTGATGCCATTGTATATTGATTTATCTGAGACATCTGTGCAGGACATAATTCAAAGTTAAGTCTCCCAATCAAGGTCCCAATCCCTTTCTGGGCTTCAAATCTTACTTAGATTTCTGTTTTTATACATATATTTAACCTCTATATTCTTATAAATATCGCAGTTCCCCAATTCCATTATTCCTCCAGCAAAATGATCTCTAACCCAAAAAGAACATGTTATTAACTCAAACCATATACTGTTCCGTCATTCTAACTTTATAAAAGAGCAGGGATAGTGTTCTTCTTACAATATAGGAATGTAGGGGATCTACCACCTGCTCAGAACCTCAAAGGTCCATGCAGATCATCCCTGGAGAAATGTAAGCAGCTATGAAGGACCTGAGAGAGCAAAAGTCATCTTCCATGGCAAACAACCTGGTCTGGTTGAGGGGTTGTGTCTGAATCAGCCTCTCTGTTTCTAATGTAGAGAAGATAGAACAAACAAGGCCTTTGTGGAGAGCTGTTCCCGGGTGGCTATGGGTGATATACCATTATAACTTGTGAAAGTGTCACAGGAAATAGGGGCAGCATCCATCTCATGGGACCCTTGGAAGCAACTGTTAGGACAAAGTGGTTGCATAGGCAGTGACCTCATTCAGTTCCTGAAGGTAGTGACCTCATCTCAATTTGTTGGTGATGGAACTCTCTGAACTTGCGATCCAGGAAGCCAGGCACCCAGAGCCAGTCCCAGTCCCAGTCCCAGTGGGCTCACTTGTTTGGATATTCCAAAGACAGAGTCAGTCTTTCTTGGTATCTACTGATGTGAGGATGGCCAAATGCCAGAAAAGCTTTGAAGACTGGCCTTTCCAGAGAAATCAAGTATTGGCTCACCACGGGCTCCTGACAACTTCACATAGTTGGCCAAGGAGACCAGATCTGAGACAGGACAGGACATTTTGGAGGAACATTGTAAGTCTCACCAGTGAGAGTACACTCCAGATAGTCACAGACCTACTTGGGGGAAGGAGATGCCTTTGTTGCTGTAGTTGTGTGTTTGTGGTTTTGTCTCATGTTCTGAGAAAAGGTAGGAAAGGCGGTTTGTTTGGTTTGGAGTGAACTCTCTATAGTAAGTCATTTGACAAGGCAAGTGTTTCTATGTCTGTGTATCCCAGTGTGTCTGTGGTTGTAGACATTAGAAAAGAGAAAGCATCAATCGATGTGTCCTGTCTAGTAGAAAGCTTCCCAGCATCCATCCTGCCCAATTTATGAATGGAATGTGGCTTGCCTTATTGAAGAGCAACACCTACAACCTTTTTAAGTTCCTGTTTTCTTCCTGAAGTCTTGCCACTCTCCAGAAAAGGCTCATGGTTTTGTGTCCATGAAATGTACCACCTCCAAGCTCTGTAACATGGCCATGTACTGGATAGCTGAAGGGAATGGGAGCATCTCAGAAAACTCAGATATTAGTGTGACCAGGAAAGTCTCAGTGGAGAAAGCCTGCTTTGGGCCTTTTGCTTACCTATTGTTCTGTTGCCATGAATGTCAGGAAGGACTCTACCTCAGGCAAAACCTTTGTGAAGCCTGAAGAAAACAGTTTTCAAATGGAAATGAATTGGTATCACCTGTGGCTTTTTGCTTACTTGCTTTGGAAAGGGATGTCTCTGAATCAGCCTCTTGGCCCTGAGTGACGCTGTGGCTTAGATCTCAGCACCTGATGGATCTAAAGAAAGATCCCATGTGTGCATCCAAAAGCTAATTGCCAAAAGAGCAGTCATTGTGGATGAAGTCTGTCGCCTTCCTCTGTAAGGTTCCTGACCTCCATCAAGTAAGAATAGGGATCCTTTCAGTAAAATGAGTTCTTCACAGTCCTACAGAGTCTAACCCATAGGTGCTTGGGTTTTCTCATGACTCCAGTTCACATAAAGAATCTAAACCCCACCGTCAGTAAGCCTAAAATTAGAGAAGAAGAGCAGTATTAACCGCAGGCCTCTTTGATCAGTCCTGCTTCACAGGAAGGGTGTCCAGGCCCCCCTGATTTTATGCAAATGAGTGGAAAGGGAGCTTATTTTGGACACTCTCTTTGGCTGCAACCCTCATGGACACCTCCAGCCAGAAGTTATGATGAGTGTTTATATGGAAGAAGATGAGGGCCATGTGGGAGTGATTTGGTTTTAATTGCGGTCATTTTTGTGGCGGTTTGAAGAGATGACTGGGTCAAACTGGGCTTCAACCCTTGTGTGATTCCTTTAGAGACTGAGATCTGGAACTGACCTCAGAGAAGTATTGCCATGAATTGTGTTGGGATTTTAAGATTCCATGCATGAGAGTCACCCTTAGAAACTGAGATCTAGTCCCAGGGTAGCTTTCCACAGTGCACTGGGAATCTCAGCTAGGATATCACATGATTGTATTCTGAAAGACTTGGCAGCCATAGTTGAGAGTCAAAACACACATGGACCTCACATTGTAGACCTCAATGGGCCTGATTTCATGTGACCTTTTGGCCACTCTTTGGAAAGGCTTGCCTGTGAGAGTTCTCCGGATGTTTCATTGAAATAAGCTTCCTCACTATTTAATTGTTCCTGAATGAATTGAAACCCCCAGTGCCTCCAACTTCATCCTTGAGAAGTGGTGAGATAAATACCATGAAATTTCTAAAATGCCCATGACCAGGTGGCACTGGAGAACTTTAGGGTGTCCTGTTGCTTATCATGAGTATTCCAGACACTGCCTTGATTTACTGGGTTTCATGCAAATGGTGTAGAACAGAGATTCCAGTAATTTGGAGGCTGCCGAGTAGTGGGACTAGAGCAATGGTATGCAGGTGTGTTATAAAACATCTGTTTTGGGGCCATGTGGATCTTCCATTGGCTTCCAAATGGCTTGCTACTGACATGGTGCAGCCAACAGACCCTTCTATGTAAAGGCATCTTGTTATATGGAGAGGTTTCAGGGCAATGTTCAGAATCAGGTTGATATAGGCAAGGGGGCAAGCTATGTGGGATAGAAGCCAGGTTGGTGCATTCTACAGCAGACTCTGACCCACCACAAGTCACAAAACTTCTTTCAGGACTGTGCTCCAGTTGAACTCTTTTTTTTTTTCTTGAAGCATATACCAAATTCCCAGTGCACTAGCAAAAAACACCATGGAAAGTGAGGGATGACCAAATGGCTTCACAATCCAAACGGGGAGACACTTAGCCCCCAGTGGCCACAGTTTACCTACAAAGAGAGAGTTCAGCACTGCTGCCTCATGTTCATTGGAAAATAAAAAACCATGTCCTCCAGGTAATATTGATGCAGACCCAGCTTTGATGGTCTCAGTACAAAGGAAGGTAAAGCTCCTGACAAAAACATATGATTCAAGTGCCCAACCTCAGAGGCAGTTTCCTAAGAAGTCTTTAGTTCATCAGAGCTCCATGTTTGTGAAGTGTTTACCCTGTCCCTTACTTTTGGAAACTCCTCTACAACATCCAAAGTTGTGAACTCCTGAGCATATTCCATTCCAGATATGTATTCACAGATTTGTTAACTCTTATCATATAATTTTGTATTACTTAAGGTGAGGGTAATGTCAAGGCATTTTATAGGATGAGACCGAGAAGATTTTTGTGTATCACAATTTTGCATACACATTGGATTAATTTTCCTAGTTGAACAAAATTATACCTAAATCCATGTTCAGTAAAAAAAAAATTTTTGTATCCCTGGATGATATATATTTCACTATGAATTTCAATTGGCATATATATTGCTAATTTTTAATGTCTTTGTGTTTTTTGTATATATATATATATATATATATATATATATATATATATATAGAGAGAGAGAGAGAGAGAGAGAGAGATACTATTCAGATATTTCAAAATATGAAATATATGTGTTTTATTGTACACTCTCTAAATTCTATAATGTTCATATATGTGGATTTATAATCAACTTTTCACAAGATTATAATCAGAAATATTTATCCACCTGAAATACCTATTTGATTCCTAATACAGAAAACTAACTTCAGTGAATGGTGCATACAAATTCTAATATTTCTACAGTAACTTACTCAGTTTTACATCAATGCAATTTGATTTTTATGGGACATGATGTGTATTTTGACGTTCATTTTTATTCAACACTTGTATGTTGCTATTTCTTCAGTTTATGCACATCATACGATATATATTTCATTCACAAGTTAGCATATTAATAGGTATTTGTTTCACTTTCAATCACTTCCTGCTTCAGAACACATGTATTCCTCCATGTTTCTTGACTGGTCTTTTCATGCGACTTCTTTCTAAACACATGATTTTCGGTTTACATAATCACTTTTGAAACAAAACTGACACACTTTATGATAAACCATAACCCTAATATTACCATTAGATGTATAACTTGTTGGAATAAATGATAGTATATCAATATAAGATTTCTTACTTATTTAAGATATCAATTCAATCCATTATTTAAAGTGGAACTAGTTATATTATTTTTTCACAGTGTGGTCTACTCATGCATTATCTCTATATTCATAGACACAGGGTACATCTCTTTGTGCCCACAATACTAATATATAAGTCTTCAAAATATTGCTCCCAAAAATGTTGGATGAATTACTCATGTAACCTGATATACATATACATTTTATCACAGTAATATTCTGTACACAAAACGCAAGGGTCACATTAAATGGAAAGTGAACATGGATTACTAAAAAAATCCATGTCCAGGTTGCCTAATGCTCACAAATATCAATCCTATTGGTGACTACATATTTGTTTCTTCCTTAGATTATATATTCAAACTCAACCCTTTAGAAAATGTCTAATCCTATCACTCACTTAATACATTGCCTGATTTCGTAATGTCTCTATTGCTATCTGCTTTCTTACATATTTTCCCCAGTTCATCATTGTGACTGACTCCTCACATGTGCTGACATTAACATTCACACTCTAATCGATAACCTATTACTGAAGAACTTTTGTTCCAAATCCTATACTCACTCTTCTTCCTAAACCTAGCGAATATCTCAGTTTGAGTGGATGTTCTCTTCTACATTCAATCCTCCAAGGTCCAAGGTCCTATGCTATTTTATAATGAATTATCTGAGACAACTGTGCAGAAGGTAATTCAAAGCTAAGTATACCAATCAATGGAAAAATGCACTTCTGGGCTTCAAATCTTACCTAGATTTCTGTTTTCATAATTATGTTTCACCAATATATTCTAATAAATATTGCATGTTCCAATACCATTATTCATCCCACAGAATGATTACTAACCCAAATGGAACATGTTATTAACCCTAACCATGTACTGTTCCCTTAATCTAATTTTACAGAAGAGCAGGGACAGAGTTTGTCTTACAATACAGGAGTGTAGCGGATCTTCCACCTGCTAAGAACATCAAAGGTCCATGCAGAAATGATCCCTGGAGAAGATGTAGGCAGCTATGAAAGACCTGAGGAGCAAAAGTCATCTTACATGGCAAACATTCTGGTCAGGATGAAGGGATGTGTCTGAATCAGCCTCTCTCTTCTTAAGGTAGAGAAGATGGACCAAACCAGGCCTGTGTGGAGAGCTGTTCCAAGGTGCCAATGGTTGATATGCCATTCTAACTTGTGAAAATTTCACAGGAAGTAGGGGCAGCCTCCATCTCATGGGACAATTGAAAGCAACTGTTAGGACAAAGTGGATGCCAAGGCAGTGACCTCATTTAGTTCCTGCAGGAAATGACCACACCTCACCATTTTGGTGATGGAACACTGTGAACATGGGATCCAGGAAGCCAGAAACCCAGAGTCAGTTCCAGTCCCAGTCACAGTATGCTCACTTGTTCTGATTTAACAAGGACAGAGTCATTATTTTATAGTCCTAGTGATGTGAGGATGACCAAATGCCAGGAAAGCTCTGAAAACTGGCCTTTCCAGAGAAAGCAGGTAGTGGCTCACCATGAACTCCTGACAACTTCACAGAGTTCACCAAGGAGACCATATCTGTGATAGGACAGGCCATTTGGGAGAATATATTATGGCCAACCAGTCAGACCACCCTCCGGATAGTCACAGACCTACTTGGGGGAAGGAGGTGCCTTTGTGGTTGTGGATGTGAGTTTGTGGTTTTCTCTCATCTTCTGAGAATAGGTAGGAAAGGTGGTTTGTTTGGTTTGGTATGGACTGTTTCTAGTAAGTCATGTTACAAGGCGAGTGTTTCTATGTCTGTGTATCCCACTGTGTCCGTGGTTGTAGACATTACAAAAGAGAATGCATCAATGGATGTGTCGTGTCTAGTACAAAGCTTCCCAGCATTCATACTGCCCAATTTGTGAATGGACTGCGGCTTTCCTTATGTATGGGCAACACCTGCTATCTCCCTAAGTTCCTGTTTTCTTCCTGAATTCTGGCCACACTCCAGAATAGGCTCATGGTTTTGTGTCCAAGATATTTATCACCTCCGAGATCTGTGATATGGCCATGTACTGGATAGCTGAAGGGAATGGCAAGCATCTCAGAAAACTCAGATATCAGTGTGACTACTAAATTCTCAGTGGAGAAACCCTGCTTTCGGCCATTTGCTTACCTATGGTTCCCTTACCCTTAATATCAGGAAGGTCTTTGCCTCAGGCCACCCCTTTGTGAAGCCTGAAGAAAACAGTTTTCAAATGGAAATGAATGGGCATCACCTGTGTCTCTTTGCTTAATTGCTTTGGAAAGGGTTGTTTCTGAATCAGCCTCTTGGCCCTGTGTGAAGTTGTGGCTTTGATTCTCAGAACCTGATATATCTAAAGAAATATCCCATGTGTGCATCCAAAACCAAAATGGCCAAAAGAGAAGTCATTGAGGATGAAGTCTTTCGCCTTCCTCTGTAAGCTTCCTCACCTCTGTCAAGTGAGAATAGGGAAGATACACCAAGCCAATTGATGGCTCCTTTTGGAAAAATTGTACCACTGATGACAGCCTCAGCATAAGTACCCCAACACTACCACAATTTGTTGCACCAGCAGATAGTTCACAATGCATACAAGTGTGTTCGCAATGCATTCAAGTGATACATAGTCCAGGCAAGTTCTGCAAGAAGTTCAGTGAGGGCTATTGCAGAAGCTGTAGATTGGTTTTATCTTTGTCTTCACCGGCACTGGGATGAAGATAGGAATTCTGGCAATAATGGCTAAAGAAAAAATTATGTAACATTCCAGAAGGCACTAAAGGAAAACAATTTTCTTAACAATTTACATTATCTTGAAGAGAATTATTAAATATAATGAAAAGGAAAAATGAAAGTGAACAAACAGGTCTGTTAACCTCCTATTTTTTCATATATTAAAACCATCCTGAACAGTTGTTTACCCAATTTAAATTAAACCATTTAAATCACGTGAATAAAAAAAAAATGGATGAAATTTTCATGAGCACTCATCATATATGATATATGGACATACGTCCATTCAAACATATAACACAAAACACAAGTGTGCACACATAATAAATACATACAACACATAACGTAATAGTAAAGGCCTTATAACTTTTTACAGGTGAAATCACCATTGCAATGTTTGAAAACTCTATACTCAAAAAATAGAACTGATCAGCAAAACATTTACCTAGGTCTGTATGAGCTCAAAAAAAAAAAAATAGAACTTCAAAATGTGGGAAAGCGGAATAATAATATAGATATTGAAAAAAGCATTCCTGTTCTGTCACAGATGTAAGGATAGACAAACTGGAGTTTTGGATTTCAGCTGGTATGGATTTGAGCCAAATCATCTTATTTTGGTCTATAGAAATCACTTTAGTTAATCTCTCTGGAATCTAAAACGGCTGCTGTTCTCCCTGTGAAAACACATAAACAGACCCCCGACTCCAGGCAATCACTGGGTCAGGACCTTAGTTAATCTCTCTGGAATCCAGATCAGCTGCTGTCCTTCCTATGGAAACCCACAAAAAGATCTCCGACTCCCAATAAATGGGTCAGGACCTTTCCATTGTCCTGTTAGAATATCCTTCCAAAGTACCATGGGCTTACATACATTTTTTGAACACATATGCCTTTCCGCAGCACTAAGTCCTGATGAATCCAAATTTAAAAAGTTTAGAGTAAAAAGGGTTATTTTAAGTTTGTCTTTGGGGAACTTATACCACTTCCCAATTTCGTCTTCTTACTTTAATAAGTACATTTTAATTGTTTGATGTGCTCTTTTAACTGTGCCGTGTCCCTGTGGATTGTATGGTATTCCTGTTATATGAGTAATTCCAAATGATTAGCAAAATTGTTTAAAAGAGGTAGAAGTATAACCGGGGGCATTATTTGTTTTTAAATGTTTTGGAACGCCCACAGTGGCAAAATTTTGTAAGCAACGAGCTGTAACATCTTTAGTTTTTTCTCCGGCATGAAGGGAGCCCATCAAAAATACAGAAGAAGTATCAACTTTAACATGCAAATATTTTAATTTTCCAAACTCTGGGAAGTTTTTGACGTCCATCTGCCAAACATGGTTAGGTATCAATCATCTAGGATTGACTCCAAGTTTAACTTGTGGTAAAAAGTTCACACAATTTTGACATTGTTTTATTATTTGTCTAGCTTCTTCCTTAGTTATTTTAAAATGCTTTTGTAAAGTATTATCATTAATATGGAACTTTTTATGAAAATTTATAGCTTCTTCTAGTGTAGAGAAAATATGTATGTATGTCATGTGTTGTTTTGTCTACTAAATCATTGCCCAAACTAAGGGCTCCAGGCAATCCTGTATGTGCCTTGATATGTCGTATAAAGAATGGATCTTTTCTGTCCCAGATTAGACTTTATATAGTGGAAAGCAAAGAAAAAACAGTAGAGGAAGGGGAAATCTTACCAGCATCTTCAAGGGATACGATAGCATTAACTATATACTGACTATCGGAAAATAAATTAAATACAGAATCTTTAAACATCACAAAAGTTTGTAATACTGCATTAAGCTCTACCTTTTGAACTGATTGTTTGGGTACTAAAAATGTAATACTTTGATCAGGTGTAACTATTGCTGCTGTACCATTATTTGACCCATCAGTGAATATATTTGGAACATTCATGATAGGTGTTTTCTTGTCATTTTTGGAAAAATTACAGGATGCGATGACCAAAAAGACAATACAAGATTAGATGGTATGTGGTTATCAAATGAAACATTAGATTTACACATGAGTATTGCCCAAGTATTTAACTCATTAGCTAATTCATCAATTTGGTTCATAGTATATGGAGTAATAATTTTATTGGGATAAATTCCCAACACTCCCTTGCTGCTTTAATTCCTATGAGTATTAATTGTCCCTCAGCCTCAGGATACCTAGTAATAATAGTGTTAGAAGAATAAGATAAATGTATCCATAACAATGGACCTTCTTGCTAAAATACTCCTGTAGGAATATTTTTTGTTGGTAGTAAAATAAATAATAAAGGCAAAATTATATCAACTGTATCCAAATGCATATTTCCCATATATGTTTCAATGATTTTTAATGCCTTTGTTGCTTCAGGGGTTTACATTCAGGGTGAATTTAGATCTGATGGACCTTTTAGGATATCAAATAAAGGTCCCAACTCTCCTGTTTCTATACTACATAAGGCCTTATCCAATTTATATCTCGTAATAACTTTTGAAAGTCATTAATTGATTTGAGTTGATCCACTCGTATTTGAATTTTTGGTGGACCTACCATGGTTGAGGATAATAGAACTCCTAAATAATTAATTGGAAATTTTATTGTACTTTATCAATTGCTATCTCTAGATTACAATTTTTTAATAAGCTTGTAAGTGTGGCATAACGTTCTAGCAATGGGTTTTTACCTTTGTGTGCTAGTAATACATCATCCATATAGTGAAATATTGTAGTTCAGGATTTTGATTTCAGAGTGGCTGGATTACTTTGTTAACATAAATTTGACACATAGTTGGGCTGTTAGCCATCCCTTGAGGGAGTACTTTTTACTCTTACCTCTGATCAGGACCTTCATGATTCAGTGCAGAGATAGTAAATGCAAAATGGGGACTATCCTCAGGATGAATTGGAAATGAAAAAAAAAAAAATCTTTAATTTCTATAACTAAAACATACCAAGTTTTTGGCAAAGCAGACAATTGAGGAATCCCCGATTGAGCAGGTCCCGTAATAACCATCTCATTATTAATGGTTCTTAAATCTTTCAATAATCTCCATTTTCCAGATTTCTTTTTGATAACAAAAATGAGAGTATTATGGGGAGATACAGAAGGTTGTATATGTCTTTCCGCTAATTGTTGTTTGACCAGGTCATGGGCTGCTTGTATCTTTTCTTTAGTCAGCGTCCACTGAGGAACCCATACTAGTCTTTCTGATTTCCAAGTAATTTTTATTGTCTCAGTGGCCCTTTCTGAAAATCCAACCCATGTCTGTCTGTTCCTTGGTCTATTTATTTTGGTGCTGCTATACCTTGTTCTTGTTTATCTAATCTTTTTCCTTTCCTAAAACCTTGTCTACCAATAATAGTGGGTGCATATTGATTGATGTTATTTGTTAGTGTCAAACCTAATTGATCTAGGACATCTCGTCCCCATAAATTTATGGGAAGATGAAACAATACGTATGGCTGTATAGTTCCTTCACATCCTTCAGGATACTTCCAATCTAATACCATTGCATGTTTATGGGGATTAGTCGCCACTCCTAGGTCTTGAAGCGTTTGAGTGGCTTGTTGTAATGACCAATGTTTTGGCCATTCTTGATGAGAGATGATGCTAAGTTCTGCACCTGTATCCAGTAGCTCATTAAATTCAAGTCCTTGAATATTTAGTTTTTGTATGGTGCGAGAATCTAAATTTAAAGAAAGAATAGCCAAATCTACACCTCTGGAGCCTAATCCCTTGGAACCTCTTTCTACAGCACGACTGGAAAAGTTATCATGTAGGCTGGATATTATTTGTAACTGTGCTATTCTATCTCCTGGTGATATTACTGATATATATTTTGGAGAACTGGCTATAAATTTTATTTCACCTTCATAATAGAGATCAATTACCCAAGGACTTATGATAAGTCCTTATAGATTAGAAGAGCTGTGTCCCAATAATAAGCCTACTGTTCCTTTGAGAAGAGGTCCTTTCACCCCTGTGGGAATGATTTGAACCCCCATCTCTGGAGTTAGTACTGATCTGGTGGAGGTGCAGATGTCCAACTCTGCACTCTCTCTGATTTGTCTGATGAGGGATCTGATGGACAATGTGTCCTGGGCACTACTCTGATGGTGTTGCTGTGTTCCTCCAGTGATCTGTATATTTGTGGTTTTGGGCCCCAGAGCATTGAGCCCCCCTGTCCATATTTTGGCAATGGAGCCCGATGCCTTTCTCCTTGATATCGTGGATACACACCTGGTCTTTGTGCGTTTTTTGATATTGAATTACCCTTTATGGTGGTTTGAGAATGGCATTCATTAGCCCAATGTCACCCTCTATGGCATCATGGGCAAATACCTGGTATTCTACTCCTTTGATACCTAGTTTTTTTAAACCCTCCTCCTATGGGGCAATTCCTTTAAAAATGTCCTGTTTGTTCACAATTGTAGCATGTTTGTGGCCTGGCATCTAAAGCCTGTTTTACTGCAGCTGCCACAATTTGCCCTTGTTCATTGATGTCTCTGGCATCTGAAGCCTTTTTTACTGTGCCTGGCACTACTTGCTCTTATTCATTAATGTCACTACATAATTTAATATATGTTTTTAAATCTTCATGTTTGCATCGTCTAATGATATCTCTGCACCAACGATTCACTTTGTCATATGCCACTTGATTTATTAATGGTATTGCTTGTTCTGAATTCCCAAAAAACTATGGTAGCTGATTGAATAAGCCTATTTACAAATTCAGCGTAAGATTCATTAGCTCCTTGTATTACCTTAAATAATTGACCTTATAAACCTCCATGCCCTTGTAAAGTCTTCCATGCCCTAACTGCCTCTGCAGCAATTTGTGCGTATATGCCATGATCATATGCAATTTGTTGCTTCTGATCCTCATAAGGTCCCTTTCCTAACAACATATCTAGATTTCTCTGAGGATAACCAGCTTCTGCATTTTGCCTAGCCATCTCCTTGCAAAATTCCTCATTGGCAACCTTCCATAACAGGTATTGTCCTCCATTTAGCACAGCTTTACACATATTAGCCCAATCTGCTGGCATCATATTCAAGTTGTTAATGGATTCGACCAAGCTTACAATGAAGGGAGGTTGAGGACCTTAGGTTGTTACAGCCTCTTTTAGCTGCTTCACTATTTTGGAATTTAAAGCATGGTGAATTCACTGCCCGCCTACCTCAAATACAGGGCATGTTAATATTTGAGATCCTGTCTCAGGATCCGAACTATCAACTACGGGGGTTGGGGGCCTCCCAGCATGTGGAGGTGGCCATGTTAGTTGGACATTTACATCCTCTGTTGATTGAAAGGTGTTAGTAACAGTCTCCTGTAGAGGTGGTGCTGTTGTTGCACACTTATGCCCTCTGGTAATAGAAAGATGTTAGTAGCAGTCTCCTTTTGTAACTTTGCCCCTGATGGCTTTTTCTTCTGTAAGCTTTGTTCCTCTATCTGTGTCTGAACTGAAGGCTTTGGAGTAGGAAAAGCAGATATGAACGTCCACAATGGCAATGTGCCAACTGGCAGAGTCCCTGGGCTGTTCTTTTCTACTCTTTTGAAATCTCCACCATGATGGTTCCATTATGATATACTTAACAACTCCTCCTTAAAAAGCCATGGGCTACATTTTTGTATTGTATCAACGTATGCCCTGACTGTTCTTGATTTTACTGAGATGCCTCCTTCCTCTAACAATTTACTTAACACTCTTTCAGTTTGTTTTTTACTAATTTCTGATCCCGTATTTCTACTATAATACAACCCAACAAGATGACGCCAAACAAAACCAAGACAGAATAATATAAAAAGGGAACAACAAAAAGTCATTATAGCCTTTCTATCCTCCTGATATTTGCATCCGTCCATTCTCCCTATCTGTTCCTCAGAGGTAAATAATTTTTTTTCAGATGTGAGGGGTTTTTCTTCCATCTCACTCATCTCCATGGACAGACATCTTAGTACAAAAGTGAAGTAAAACAAGAGAGGTATCTTAAAATGGCTACCCATCCTCTTGCCCTGCCCTCAGGGGTGAGCAGTTTACCTTATCACTTACCCTCAGTTGCTCTGCGTGCGAGCCACCAAATGCTGCAATTTGGCTGGGCACTAATCAGGAGCCACTTGTCAAAAGAAATGAACTTTATTTTTAGAACCACACATGCCAAACAAAATAGCTCCTCAGGAAAAACCCTCAGAGACCAACTGCCACCACTGGCTTCTTTGTAAAGTCTCTGTCACACCCACAAGCCTCTCCACCTCCCACAATTCTCTTGCTCTTGAGGCCGATTGGCTGGATCACATGGGTGGAGTCAAAGAAGCCCCCCAATAAACAGCTACGTGGTCTGAAAGGGCAGGGAAATAGCCCAATGAGCATCACAGCAGAGGAGCCAATCAGCTAGATGTTGCTGGGGCCACTGTAAGCCAATCATCAACTGGAAGTCTGAAAGAATGGGGAAACAGCTCAATGACTATCACCAATGAGCATCACCACAGAGGAACCAATCAGCTAGATGTTGTGGGGCCGCTGTGAGCCAATAATCATTTGGCAGCTGGAAATTTGCTGGGAGCTGGAAGTTTGCTAGGGCCCTTCAGATATGGCTCTCAACAAGTTCCTGTCTCCTTTCTCTGCAGACTATTAAGCACATGTATTTTTATATACACATATAGAATCCTACCTGTTATCACATGTACATTCTTGTGAAGTGGCTGACTAGGCAGATACAAGTTATGAGAAGAGATCACTCCTCCTAAATGCTGTTGGAACTAAAAATTAAACCTATGGGTGAGCTTCCTAGTAGAACAACATTATACATAAATCCATTTTCAGTGAAATAAATATTTTTGCATCTGTGGATGATATATATTTCATGATGAATTTCAGTTGGCATATATATTGCTAGTTTTTAATGTCTCTGTGTGTGTGTGTGTGTGTGTGTGTGTGTATATATATATATATATATATATATATATATATATATATATATATATACTATCCAATTTTTTCAAAATATGAAATATATGAGTCTTATTATACATTCATTAAAATCATTCATATTCATGTATGTGGATTGATGATCAATTTTTTACAAGATTATTCTCAGAAATATCCATCCACCTGAAATTCATATTTATTTCCTAGTACTGAAAACTAACTTCAATGAATGGTGCATATAAATCCTAATGTTTCTACAGTAAAACCTAGTTTAACATCAATGCAAGCAGTTTCCTATGGGACATGATGTGTGTTTTGCGGTTCATCTTTATTAAACAGTGGTAAATTACTATTTCTTCAGTTTATGCACATCATAGGATATATATTTCATCCATAAGTTCACAAAATGATAGGCATTTGTTTCAATTTCAATCACCTCCTGCTTCAGAACACATATATTCCTCCAGGGTTCTTGACTGGTATTTTCATGAGACTTCTTTCCAAACACATTATTTTCGATTTCCATAATCATTTTTGAAGCAAAACTCAGACACTCTTCATGATAAACCATAAACCTAATATTACCGTTTGATATGCAACTGGTTGTAATGAATGTATGTATATCAAATTTAGATTTCCTCTATATTTTCAGATATCACATCAATCCACTATTTAAAGTTGGAACCAGTTATATCATTCATTCACAGTGTGGTCAATTCATACATTATTTCTATATTATTTGACAGAGGGTACACCTCTTTGTTCCCCCAAGACGAATTTATAGGTCTTCAAAATATTGCTCCCAGTAATGGTTGAAGAAATGCTCATGTCACCTGATCAACATATACATTTTATCACAGTTATATTCTGGACACAGAAAGCAAAAGTCACTCTTATGATTGTACCAAAGTCTAAAAGGAAATTGAGCATGGATTACTGAAAATATCCATGTCCAGGTTGCCTAATGCTCTCAAATGTAAATCCTATTGGTGACTATATATTTGTTTCTTCCTAAGATTATATATTCAACCTCAAGCCTGTTGAAAATGTCTAATCCTATCCCTCACTTTATACTTTGCCTGATTTCTTAATGTCTCTATTGATATCTGCTTTCTTACATATAATCCCCAGTTCATCATTGTGTCTGACTCTTCACATGTGCTGACATTTACATTCACTCTCTTATTGAAAACCAATTGCAATAGAACTTTTGGTCCAAATCCTATACTCACTGTTGTTTCTAAACCTAGAAAATATCTTCCTAATCCTACCGACTTTCCATTTTTGACTGGATATTCCCTTCAACCTTCAATCATCCAAGGTACAAGGTCCTATACCATTGTATATCGATTTATCTGAGACATCTGTGCAGAACATAATTCAAAGCTAAGTAACCAACTCAAGGGCCCAATGCCCATCTGGGCTTCAAATCTTACCTAGATTTCTGTTTTCATACTTATATTTCACTTATATATTCTTGTAAATATCGCAGGTTCCCAATATCATTATTCGTTCTGCAGAATGATTCCTAACCCAAATCGAACGTGTTATTAACCCTAACCATACACTGTTCCCTCAATCGAACTTTACAGAAGAGCAGGGACAGTGTGACCATGAAAGTCTCAGGGGAGAAACCTGCTTTGTGCCATTTGCTTACCTATTTATTTGTTGCCCTGAATGTCAGGGAGGTCTTTGACTCAGGCACACCTTTCTGAAGCCTGAAGTAAACAGTTTTCAAATGAAAATGAATGGGCATCACCTGTGGCTCTTTGCTTAATTTCTTTGGAAAGAGATGTGTCTGAATCAGCCTCTTGGCACTGTGAGTGGTTTTGACTTAGAATATCAGTACCTGATGGATCTAAATAAAGATCGCATGTGTACATCCAAAACCAAAATGGCAAAAAGTTCAGTCATTGTGCATGAAGTCTCTTGCCTTCCTCTGTTAGGTTCCTGACCTCCATCAAGTGAGAATAGGGATCCTTTTGGTCAAATGAGTTCTTCAATCCCTGAAGAGGTGCCTGGGTTTCTCATGACTCCAAATCACATAAAGAATCTATACCTATCAGTCAGTAGTAGTCAGTCAATATTGCTCCCAGAAATGGTGAAAGAAATACTCATGTCACCTGATCTACATATACATTTATTCACAGAAATATTCTGGACACAATATTCAAAGTTCACATTTATTATTGTACCAAAGCCTAAATAAAAAAAAAATGTACATGGATTACTAAAATCATCCATGTCCAAGTTGCAAAATGCTCTCAAATGTCAATTCTATTGGTGACTACATATTTGTTTCTTCCTAAGATTACATATTCAAACTCAACCCTCGTGACAATGTCAAAGCCTATCTCTCACTTTATACTTTGCCTGATTTCATAATGTCTCTATTGATATCTGCTTACCTACATATTTTCGCAAGTTCATCATTGTGACTGACTCTTCACATGTGCTGTTATTTAAATTCATTCTCTAACCGAAACCCTATTGCTAAAAACTTTGGTTCCAAATCTTACACTCACTCTTCTTCCTAAACCTACCTACTATCTTCCTAATCCTACCCACTATCCCTTTTTGACTGGATGATCTCTTCCACATTCAATCAACCAAGGTACAAGGTCCGATGCCATTGTATATCCATTTATCTGAGACATCTGTGCAGAACGTAATTCAATGCTAAGTATCACAATCAAGGGCCCAATTTCCTTCTGGGCTTCCAATCTTACTTAAATTTCTGTTTTCGTATACATTTCACCTCTATATTCTTATAAATATCGCAGGTTGCCAATACCATTATTTATCCAGCGAAATGATTCCTAACCCAAATCGAACCTGTTATTAACCCTAACCATGCAGTGTTCCCTCAGTCTTACTTTACAGACGAGCAGGGACAGAGTTGGTCTTACAATACAGGAATGTGGGGGATCTTCTACCTGCTGAGAACCTCAAAGGTCCATGCAGAAGTAATCCCTAGAGAAAACTTAGGCAGCTATGAAGGACCTGAGAGAACAAAAGTCATCTTCCATGGCAAACAACCTGGTCAGGATGAAGGGTTGTGTCTTCATCAGCCTCTCTCTTCTTAATGTAGAGAAGATGGACCAAATCAGGACTGTGTGGAGAGCTGTTGCCAGTTGCCTATGGTTGATATACCATTCTAATTTGTGAAAGTGTCACAGGAAATAGGGGAAGCCTCCATCTCATGTGACCCTTGGAAGCAACTTTTAGGACAAAGTGGTTGCCAAGGCAGTGACCTCATTCAGTTCCTGAAGGAAGTGACCTCACATCACTTCCTTGGTGATGGAACTTGGAATGCAGGAAGCCAGGCACAAAGACCCAGTGCTAGTCCCACTCTTACTGGTGTCACTTGTTTGGATTTACCAAGGACAGAGTCAGTCTATCTTGGTACCTACAGATGTGAGGATGGCCGAATGCCAGGAAAGCTCTGAAGAGGGGCCTTTCATGAGAAAGCAGGTAGTGGCTCACCACTGGCTTCTGACAACTCTCAGTGAAGAAACCCTGCTTTGGGACTTCTAATTACCTATTGTTCTGTTGCTCTGAATGTCAGGAAGTTCTTTGCCTCAGGCCAACCCTTTGTGAATTCTCAAGAAAAGAGTTTTCAAATGGAAATGAATGGGCATCATCTGTGGCAATTGCTTAATTGCTTTGGAAAGGGATGTGTCTTAACCAACCTCTTGAATGGCTTAGATTCTCATTACCTGACGGATCTAAAGATCCCATGTGTGCATTCAAACCAAAATGGCCAAAAGAGCAGTCATTGTGGATGAAGACTCTCTCCTTCCTCTGTAAGGTTCCTGACCTCCATCAAATGAGAAGAGGGATCTTTGGATCAATGAGTTCTTCAAAGCCTTTCAGAGGCTAGCCCATAGGTGCTAGGGTTTTCTCATGACACCAATTCACATAAAGAATCTAAACCCCACAGTCAGAAGGCCTCAATTTGTAGAAGCGGAGCAGTATTAACGGCAGGCCTATTTGATCATTCCTGGTTTAGAGGAAGGGTGTCCAGGCCACCCTTACTTTAGGCAAATGAGAGGCAAGGGAGTTTATTTTGGACAATGACTTGGGCTGCTCCCCTCATGGAAACCTCCAGCCAGAATTTATGATGAGTGTCTATATGGAAGAACATGAGGGCCATGTGGGAGTGTTTTGATTTCATTTGTGGTCATTTGTTTGGTGGTTGGTAGAGATGACTGGGTCCACCTGGGCTTGAACTCTGCTGTGATTCACCTTAGAGACTGAGTTCTGGAACTGACCTCAGAGAAGTATTTCCATGAATTGTGTTGGTATTTAAGAGCCCACGCATGATAGTCGCCCTTGGAAACTGAGATCTAGGTCCAGGGTGGCTTTGCATTGACCACTAAGAATCTCAGCAAAGATATGACGTTTTGTTTTTCTTAATGATTTGGCAGCCATAGTTGAGAATCAGAACACACATGGATCTCACATAGTAGATCTCATTGGGCATGGATTCATGTGACCTTTTGGCCACTCTTTGCGAAGCCTTGCCTATGAGAGTTCTCCAGAGCTTTTATTGAAATTAGCTTCCTCACCATTTAATGGTTCCTGAATGAATTGAAGCACACAGTGCCTCTGACTTCATCCTTGAAAAATGGCTAGATAAATACCATGAACAAAAATTTTTGAAATTCCCTGGACCAGGTGGCAGAGGAGACCTTTGGATGTCCTGTTGCTGATCATGAGTGTACGAAATAGTGCCTTGATTGACTGGGTTTCGTGAAAATACTGTAGAACAGAGATGCCAGTAAGTTGGAGCCTGCTGATTAGTGGACGTAGAGCAGTGGACTGTAGGTGTGTAAATAAATATTTTTGGTACGACCACCTGGATCTGCCATTGGCTTCCAAAAACCTTGTGACTAACATGGTGCAGGCAGCAGATCCTTATATGTAAAGGCGTCTTTTTTTATAGAGAGGTTTCAAGGAAATGTTCAGAATCAGGTGGGACATAAGTCTGGTTCATACATTCTCTTGGAGACCCTGACCAACCACACGTGACAGAACTCTCTCCAGCATTGTGTCCCAGTTGAACTTCTTATATTTCGTGAAGCCAATACCAAACTCACAGTGCAGCAGTAAGAAACACCATGAAAAGTAGAGAATGACCCAATGGCTTCACAGACCACAGGGGGAGACACTTAGCACCCAGTGGCCACAGTTTACCTACAAAGAGAGAATTCAGAACTGCTGCCTCTTGTTCATTAGAAAATAAGGAACCATGTCGTCTAGGTCACATAGATGCAGACCCAGATTTGATGGTGTCACTACAAACGAAGCTAAATCTCCTGACAATTACATATATTTCATGTGCCCAACCTCAGAAGAAGTTTCTCAAGAAGTCTTTAGGCCAGCAGAGCTCCATGTTTGTGGAGTGTTTACCCTCTCCCTTACTTTTGGAAACTGTTGTACCACCTCCAGTGTTGTGAACTCCTGATCATTTTCCATTCCTCATATGTATTCACAGATTTTCTAACTCCTGTCCTCTAATTGTGTCTTACTTGAAGCGATGGTTATGTCAAGGCATTGTTCTGGATGAGAGTGGAAAGATTTTTGTGTAGCACATGTTTGCATACACATTAGATTCATTTTCCTATTTTCCATTTGAAATACTGAATCACTGACACTAACCCATACCCTACTAGACTCTGACTACTAATCCTAAAAGAAGCATAACTGAATAGAAATACAGGACTTTCATAGGAAGCATGGTGTATACTTGGATTTGCCTTCTGCTTTATCAAGAGTATGTGCTATAAATCTAGTCAAATTTTCATTGTAAAATTTTTCTCCATTAGTTTTTTTAAATTTTTTAAGAGAGTGAGAGAGGAGGAGAGAGAGAGAGAGAGAGAGAGAGAGAGAGAGAGAGAGAGAGAGAGAATTTTTTTAATATTTATTTTTTAGTTATCCGCGGACACAACATCTTTGTACATGGTGCTGAGAATCGAACCCGGGCTGCACGCATGCCAGGCGAGCGTGCTACCACTTGAGCCACATCCCTAGCCCCTCTCCATTAATTTTTAAAGTTACCACATATGTAAATTCCAGTCTCCCTTTTTCTGTAGCCTATTCAGCACATGTATTTTTTATGCATATATAGTAACCTACCTGGTATTACACATACATTCTTCTGAGCTCACTGACTTTGAAATATAAAAATCCCGTAAATACTGAGGGAACTGAAAATTAAACATATGGGTGAGCTTCCTAGTGAAAAACCTTATATAAATCCATGTTCAATAAAATGAATATTTTTGGATATGTGGATGAATTATATTTCATGATGAATTTCGATTGGCATATATATTGCTACATTTTAATGTGTGTGTGTGTGTATATATATATATATATATATATATATATATATATATATGATCCTAAAATTATATATATAATTATATATATTATATATAATATATATTATATATAAAATTATATATATTATATATAAAATTATATATAAAATTATATATATATAAAATCCTAAAATTTATATATATATATATTCTCCAGAATTTTCAATATATGAAATATATGTTTCTTATATACACTCCCTAAATTCTTTCATGTTCCTGCATGTGTATTTATAAACAACATTTCACAAGATTATTCTCAGAAATACTCAACCACCTGAAATACATATTGGTTTCCTACTACTGAAAACTAACTTCAATAAATGGTGCTTACAAATCCTTAAATTTCTACAGTAACTGACACAGATTAACAACAATGCAATTAGATTCCTATGGGACATGATGTGTATTTTGAAGTTCATTTTCATTCAACACTGCTACATTACAATTTCTTCAGTTTTTGGACTTCATAGGATATTTTTTTTCATCCACAAGTTCACAAATGTATAGGCATTTGGTTCACTTTCAATTACTTCCTACTTCAGAACACATGTATTCCTCCATGTTTCTTGACGGGTCCTTTCACTAGACTTCTTTCTAAACACATAATTTTCGATTCCATAATCATTTTTGGAGCAAAACCCACAAACTCTTCATGATAAACTGTAACCCTAATATTACGATTAGATATATAACTGGTTGGAATGAATATATATATCAATATAAGATTTCCTATATATTTTCAGATGTAAATTCAATGCATTATTTAAATTTGGAACCAGTTATATACATTATTCACAATATGGGCTATTCATGCATCATCTCTATAATCATCAACACAGGGTACACCTGTTTGTATCCCCACTACTAATGTATAAGTTTTCAGAATATTGCTCCCAGTAATGGTGGAAGAAATACTCATGTTACCTGATCTACATATACATTTTACCACAGTAGTATTCTGGACACAAAATGCAAAGTCACACTTATGATTGTACCAAAGCCTAAATGGAAAGTGAGCATGGATTACTAAAAACATCCATGTCCAGGTTGCCTAATGCTTTCAAATGTCAATACTATTGGTGACTACATATTAGTTTCTTCCTAAGATTATATATTCAACCTCAAACCTGTTGAAAATATCTAATCTTATCACACATTTTATGCTTTGCCTGATTTCCTAAGTTCCCTATTGATAGGTGCTTTCCTACATATTTTCCAGAGTTCATCATTGTGACTGTCTCTTCACATGTGCTGATATTTACATTCACTCTCTAACCGAAAACCTATTGCTAAAGTACTTTTGGTCCAACTCCTAGACTCCCTATTCTTCCTAAACATACTGAGTATCTTCCTAATTGTATGGACTATCTCTTTTTGACTGGATGTTCACTTCTACATTCAATCATCTGAGGTACACGGTCCTATGCCATTGTATATCGATTTATCTGAGACCTCGGTGCAGAACAAAATTCAAGCTAAGTATACCAATCAATGGTCCAATGCTTTTCTGGGCTTCAAATCTTTTCTATATCTCTGTTCTCATACATACATTTCACATCTATATTCTTATAAATATCACAGGTTCCCAATACCATTATTCATAAACCAGAATGATTCCTAACCCAAATCGAGCATGCTATTAACCCTAACCATACACTGATCCCTCAATCTCACTTTACAGAAGAGCAGGGACAGAGGTGGTATTACAATACAGGAAGGTAGGGGATCTTCCACCAGCTGAGAACTTCAAAAGTCCATGCAGAAATAATCCCTTGAGAAGATGTAGGTAACTATGAAGAACCTGAGAGAGCAAAAGTCATCTTCCATGGCAAACAACCCAGTAAGGATGAAAGGATGTGTCTGAATCTGCTTCTCTCTTCTTAATGTAGAGAAGATGGACCAAACCACGCCTGTGTGGAGAGCTGTTAACAGTTGCCAATGGTTGATATACCATTCTAACTTGTTAAAATGTTACAGGAAGTAGGTGCAGCCTCCATCTCATGGGACCCATGGAAGCAATTGTTACGACAAAGTGGTTGCCAAGGTAATGAAATCATTCAGTTCCTGAAGAAAGTGACCTCACCTCACTTCTTTGGTGATGGAACTCTCTGAACTTGGGATCCAGAAAGCCAGGCACCCAGAGCCAGTCAAAGTCCAAGTCCCAGTGGTCAAACTTGTTTGGGTTGACCAAGGACAGAGTCAGTCTTTCTTGGTACCTACTGATGTGAGGATGGCAAAATCCCAGGAAGGTCTGAAGAGGGGCCTTTCCTGAGAAAGAAGGTAGTGGCTCACCGCTGGCTCCTAACAGCATAAGGGAGTTGGCCACAGAGACCAGATCTGAAACAGGACAGCCCATTATGGGGTAATATATTATGACCCACCATTAAGAGGACACTCCGGATAGTCACAGACCTACTTGGGGGTCTGTGTTGGTGTGGGTGTGTGTGTGGGTTTGTGGTTTTGTCTCATGTTCTGAGAATAAGTAGGAAAGTTGGATTGTTTGGTTTTCTGTGAATTGTTTCTAGTAAGTCGATTGACAAGGCGAGTTTTTCTATGTCTGTGTATCCCACTGTGTCTGTGGTTGTATACATTAGAAAAGAGAATGCATCAATAGATGTGTCCTGTCAAGTAGAAAGCTTCCCAGCATTCATCCTGCCAAATTTATGAATGGTCTCGTCTTGCCTTATGGATGGGAAACACCTACTACCTTCCAAAGTTCCAGTATTCTTCCTGAATTCTAGCCAATCTCAAGAATAGACTCATGGTTTTGTGTAAAAAATATGTACCACCTCCAAGCTCTGTGACATGGCCATGTACTGGAAAGCTGAAGGGAATTGCGAGCATCTCAGAAAACTCAAATATCAGTGTGACCAGGAAAGTCTCAGTGGAGAAACCCTGCTTTGGGGCATTTGTTTACCTATTCTTCTGTTGCCCTGAATGTCAGAAAGGTCTTTGCCTCAGGCCACCCCTTTTTGAAGCCTGAGGAAAACAGTTTTTAAATGAAAATTAATTTGCATCACCTGTGGCTCTTTGCTTAATTGCTTTGGAAAGGAATGTGTCTGAATCAGCCTCTTGGCCCTGTGTGAGCCTGTGGCTTAGATTCTCACCACCAGATGGATCTATAGAAAAATCCCATGTGTGCATCCAAAACTAAAAGAGCCGAAAGAGCACTCATTGTGGATGAAGTCTCTCTCTCTCCTCTGTAAGGTTCCTGACCTCCATCATTGAGATTAGGGTCCTTTGGGTGAAAGACGTTCTACAAAGCCCTGCAGTCTCTAGACTATAGGTGCTTGGGTTTTCTCATGACTCCAGTTAACATAAAGAATCAAAACCCCAGAGTCAGTAGGCCTCAAAATGGAGAATCAGAGCAGTATTAAAGGCAGGCCTCTTTGATCACTCCTGGTTCACAAGAAGGGTGCCCTGGCCACACTGATATTAGGCAAATGGGGGCAAGGGAGCTTATTTTGGAAACTGTCTTTGGCTCCACCCCTAATGGAAACCTACAGCCAGAGGTTATGATGAGTGTCTATGTGGAAGAAGATGAGGGTCATGTGGAAGTGTTTTGGTTTTAATTGTTGTCATTTGTTTGGCGGTTGGAAGAGATGACTGGGTACACTTGGGCTTGAACACTGGTGTGATTCCCCTTAAAGACTGAGTTCTGGAACTGAACTCAAAGAAGTATTGCCATGAATTGTGTTGGGATTTCAGGATGGCACACATGAGAGTCGCTCTTGGAAACTGAGATCTAGGCCCAGGTTGGCTTTGCACACAGCACTGGGAATCTCAGGAAGGATATCTCATGATTTTATTCTTAAAGACTTGGCAGCCATAGTTGCAAGTCAAAACACACATGAACCTCACATTGTAGACCTCAATGGGCCTGGCTTCATGTGACCTTTTGGCCTTTCTTTGGGAATCCTTGCCTGTTAGAGTTCTCCAGAGCATTCATTGAAATGAGCTCCCTCTCCATTTAATGGTTCCCGAGTGAATTGAAACCCACAGTGCCTCCAACGTCATCCCTGAAAAATGGCTAGACAAATACCATTAAATTTTTGAAATTCCCATGACCAAGTGGCACTGGAGAAACTTTGGAGGCTCTATTGATGATCATGAGTGTACCAGACAGTGCCTTGATTGACTGTGTTTCAGAAAAACGGTGTCGAACAGAGATACCAGTAATTTGGAGCCTGATGATTCGTCAGCAGTGGTGTGAAGGTGTGTGTTAAAACATCTGTGGTGGGGTCATGTGGATAAGTCATTGGCTTCCAAATGGTTTGTGACTGACATGGTGCAGCCCCCAGACCCTTGTATGTAAAGGCATCTTGTTATATGGAGAGGTTTCAGTGCAATGTTTAGAATCAGATTGCTATGGTCAAGGGGGCAAGCTTTGTGGGATAGAAGCCTGGTTGGTGCATTCTCCTGCAGACCCTTACCCAAAACACGTGACAGAACTCCCTCCAGCACTGTGTCCCAGTTTAACTCCTCGTATTTCGTGAAGCAAATACCAAACGCCCAGTGCAGCTCCAAGAAACACCACGAAAAGTGGAGGATGATTAAATGTCTTCAAAGTCCGCACTGGGAGACACTTAGCCCCCAGTGGCAACAGTTTACCTACAAAGACAGAATTCAGCACTGCTGCCTATGTCCATTGGAAAATAAGAAACCATGTACTCCAGGTAACATAGAAGCAGACCCAGCTTTGATGGTCTCACTACAGAGAAAGCTAAAGCTCCTCACAACAACATATATTTCAAGTGCCCAACCTCAGAGGCCGTTTCTCAAGAAGTCTTTAGGCCAGCAGAGCTCCATGTTTGTGGCGTTTTACCCTGTCCCTTACTTTTGGTAACTCCTCTATCACCTCCAAGGTTGTGAACTCCTGAGCATTTTCTATTCCAGATGTGTATTCACAGATTTTCTAACTTTTCTCCTCTAATTGTGTCTTACTTGTGGTGAAGGTAATGTAAAGGCATTGTTCTGAATGAGAGTGGGAAGATTTTTGGGTAGCACTTATTTGCATACACATTGGATTCTTTTTCCAATTTTCCATTCGAAATACTGAATCCCTGACTCTCAAGGGTAGAAGGAATTCTCCTTCAAAGAATAGCCTAAGACTCACAAGAAACAGCCCCCAGTAGACATCCTGTCTGGGAGACATCCTGTAGCCATCTGTGTCCATGAGATATCCTGCGGCCATCTGTCTTCTTGAAACATCCTGAAATTATCTCACCTTGTGAAGACATCCAGGAACTGCCGATACGAGAGCTTTCCCACATACAGCATATAAATACCCCTGTGTGAACGATAAAAGTTTGCAGCTTGATCAGAACTGCGGTCTTGCTGTCATCTCTCTTGTCTCTTGTCCCTTCGTTCCTCCCCATCTAGGTTCACTGCCCACGTTGATGTGTTCTGCCGCTCGGGACATCTCACGCCCACAGACTGGGGCTCGAGCCTTTGACTGAGGGGGAACCCTGTCCTCCTGGAAGACTTGGTCAAGCGGAGCTTGCGATCGCCTCAGCAGGCACCACCGAGAGACAGATCCAGGAGGAGGGTGGGGATGACGCACGGTGAGTGTCCCACCATGGGACAAGCAGTTTCGTCACATTATTTGTTTTTGTAAGGTCTCAAGGGGTTCTTCAAGACATGGGGGGGGCACGTGTTAAGAAAAAGGACTTAAAATTTTTCTTTTCATACATTGGAGAATTGTGTCCATGGTTTCCCCTTGAAGGGACCATTGATGGCAAAAGATGGCTTAGAGTAGGAGACTGTTTAAAAGATTATTATGAATCCTTTGGCCCAGAGAATGTGCCTGTTCCCACCTTTTCTTACTGGAACTTAACTAATGAAATTCTTAAAAGTTCACCCTTTGACAATGGTTCCTTAAAACTTGTCAGGTTGGGGAAGAGACTATGCAAAAGACCTCTCGTCCTCCCTCGGCATGCCCATCATTAGTATAGACATACACCCTTCTCAGTCTCCCCAGAAACCTGAGAACCTTCATTGCCCCCCTCAAAATACCACCCTAATGAATTAGTCTCCAATGATTACCGACCGCCTTTATCCAGATTTAAATCCCCAAAATACATTGACCCCTGGGGAGGAGGCTACCTTGGAGAAGGAAGCAGCTCGCTACCATTCAGAAGACCAGCCACCTCTCAGGACCCTGCCACAGCCTATAGGACTTACACATCCATCTCCCTCCTATATCCCTCCTGCCTTTTGTGCTCTGGCCCTTCAGGGGCCAATGCCCCCCCAGATATTTTTTCCCCACTTCCCTTGCCTAACCTGGCTCCCTTGCGAGCATCCTTCCAACATAGACGGGAACAGATCCAACTTTTAAAAGAATTTAGATCCCTTGACTCTGAGCTCCGTTCATTAGCCTTAGGCACGGAGTCAACGCAAGCTGGCCCACAGCAGTCTAATACAAAGCCAAAGCTACTCCATTGGCCTGTTCTCACCTTCCCAGTCACCACCAGTCACATAGATAAGCCTGCCCAGCCTGAGGTCAAAGACTTAGACGAGGATCAAGAGGAGGAAGCGGGGGAAATGGATCAAGGAAATCAGGACTCAGAGGATGAGGAGTTCACCCCTAGGCAGGAAGGAACCCAGAGTCAACAAAAAATTAAGCCTGCGTTTTCATGAAAAACTTAAAAAGCCTTGTGCTCACTATGGCCCCACTGCTCCCTACACGTTGGCTTTATTAGAAAGCCACAGCGCACAATGGCTTACTCCCAATGATTGGAAATTTTTAGACCAAGCTACACTCAGTGCCGGAGACTTCCTGTTATGGAATGCAGATTTCAAAGAGCACTGTCGGGAAACTGCTCAAAAAATTTTAACTAAGGCCTCCTCTAAATCCGGGACTTATGTTAAGCTAGTGGACAATGCGCCTTTTGACACTAAAACTAAACAAGCACATTTCCCTTCTGGACTTTTGGTGCAGATTCAGATGGCTGGCTTACATGCTTGGAGACACCTCCCTCACAAGGCCTCAGCTACCACTTCCCTGGCGAAAATTCGACAAGGGCCCACCTGAGGAGCCTTATACCTACTTTGTTCCCCAGCTTAACCTAGCTGCAGAATGCTTGCTTGGACCAAGTGAAAGCGAAAACACCTTTGTAAATCAACTTGCCTTTGAAAATGCCAACCCAGCATGTCAGGATGTTCTTTGACAACATAAGGATAAAGGGAAACTTTCTGACTTTATTAGACTCTGTGCAGGGGTGGGTGCAGCCCATTCTATCGGTCTCTCCCTAGGTGCCGACTTTAACAAGGCCTTTCACAATCCTGGCTCACATATTTGCTTTACTTGTAAACAACCTGGCCATTTTGCACGTGAGTGTCCGACAGGCAAACAAAGCCTAGGAATAGCGTGTCCTCCAACTGGGGCTAAACAGCCCCCAGCTACCCTTTGCCCTAGATGTGGAAAAGGTCATCACTGGGCCAGTGAGTGTAGATCTAGGACAAATGCCTCAGAGAGCCTATTTCTTCCTGCTTCTCGGGAAACTCCCTGCGGGGCCAGCCCCTGGCCACGACATCCCTCAGGACAAACCCAGGGGCAATAATATTTGTTCCCTCCCAAACTCCCAAACTACCTCAAAATCTTTCTCCACAATTGCCTCCCTCCCACTAGTCACCCCAGGCAGCACAGGATTGGACATTTGTGCCGCCACTGATACAATATTAGACTCAAAGCAAGGGCCCCAGATAATATCCACTGGAATTATGCGTCTCCCTCCATCTCATACATGTGCCCTTATTCTTGAAAGAGCCTCTACAACCTTACAAGGTGTTCAGGTCTACCCTGGCAGTAATGATAATGATTTCACTGGAGAAATAAAAATACTGGCCACAGCTATTAATGGAGTTGTGGCCATCCCCACAGGAACAAGACTTGCACAATTAATATTCCTTCCATTAGATTAAGGAGGCACTTCCACCATCAAAACCTACCGTGAGGGACTGCCTCCTGGGCTTCTCTGATATATATTGAGTTCAACCCATTTCTCACAATAGACCCACCCTTTCCTTACTTATTAAAGAAAAGGAATTCCAAGGAATTCTAGATACTGGAGCTGAAGCCACAATTATTTCTCAAAAATACTCGCCATCAGGTTGGCCCCTCACCCCATCCTTGACTGACCTTAAAGGGATAGGACAGTCAAAATATCCTCTGGTCAGCGCTAGGGCTCCTAGCTGGACTGATAAAGAGGGTAATAAGGGAACTTTCACTCATTTCATTTTTCCTGACCTCCCTGTTAACCTACGGGGCCGAGATATTTTGAGTCAAATGGAAGTTACTCCTCCCAGTCCCAATTCCATGGTGACTCATCAAATGCTTCATATGAATTTTGTCCCTGGTACAGGCCTTGGGAGACTGAGACAAGGACTGGTTGAGCCTATAAAACCCATACAAAAAACAAATACATGTGGACTTGGGTATTCGGATTTCAGTGTCAGTCCCTGACCCTCCTGTACCCCATGGAGTTATAATTATGTGGGAAACTCAGACTCTTGTGTGGGTGAATCAGTGGCCCCTTACCCAAGAAAATTTGGAGGCTGCCTCCATGTTAGAGCAGGAATAGCTGGCAGCCGGCCATGTAGAGCCCTCAACCTCACCATTGAATACTCCTATTTTTGTTATCAAGAAAAAATCAGGCAGGTGGTGCCTTTTACAATATATGTGTGCCATTAATAAAGTTATGCACCTGATGGAAGCACTACAGACAGGCATTTGCACACCAGTGGATATTCCCAAAAACTTTTGTAAAATGGTTATTGACTTAAAAGATTGCTTTTTTACCATTCCTTTACATCCTGAGGATAGACCCTATTTTGCCTTTAGTCTCCCTTGCATTAATTTTCAGGGTCCTATGCAGAGATTTTAAAGAACGGTTCTTTCCCAAGGTATGGCCAACAGCCCTAATCTTTTCCAAAAATCCGTTGCTCAAGCAGTAGACCCTGTGAGAGAGTGATGGCCACAAATTTATATTTTACATTATATGGATGATTTGTTAATTGCTGCACCTAATACTCATGACCTTAATAATTTTTACTTAGACCTTTACATAATCCTCACTACCTTGGGACTATAGATAGCTCCTGATAAGGTTGAAACACAGGACCGTTATACCTATTTGGGCCTTAAACTTCAAGATAATCAGATGCAAATTCTTAAGATACAACTACGTGTGGACCATCTTCACACCCTTAATGATTTTCAAAAATTACTGAGGGATATTCAATGGCTAAGAACATATTTAAAATTACCCACTTGTGTACTTTTGCCGCTTAATGATATTTTGAGAGGTGATTCCCACCCCTCATCCCCTCAAAAGCTTACTCCCGAGGCATGACAGGCATTAAACAAAGTCACAGAAGCCATTTTCCAACAGTTTATTAGACAAATTTCTTATAACCATTCTCGGGTTCTGGTTATTTTACACACTCCTTATACACCCACAGGAATATTTTGGAAGCAAGATCCACATTTTAAAAATAAAGGCTGCCCCTTGCTTTTGGTCCATTTACCCACCACATCCTCCAAGGTTATTACTGTTTATCTTGCTCAGGTAGCTTTGATAATTATTAAAGGTCATTTGCTTTCTCGACAACATTTTGACAAAGACCCTGATAATATTTTAATTCCATATTCTAAGGACCAAACCCAATTTTTACTACAGACAGCGAGTGAATGGGGTATTGCCCTATCAGGCTTTTTGGGAACAATTTATATAACCACCTCCCCAATTACCCCCTTTTACATTTTTTCCAGTTACATCAATTTATTTTTCCCAAAATTACTTAAAAAGCTCCCATTCCTCAAGCCCTTACTGTCTTTACAGACGGTTCCAGTAATGGTCTTTGTTGTCAAAAACAAGCCTACCACCTTTGATACTGTCTATCAGTCAGCACAGTTTGTGAAATTGTTTGCCATAGCACAAGTTTTTATAACATTTTTTGATAATCCTGTTAATATTTATACAGACTGTTCCTACATTGCTCATTCTGTGCCCCTGCTGGAGATTTCACACGTCATTAAGGCTTCTTCCAATGCGGCCTTTCTGTTTCACCAGCTTTAGCAGCTAATTCAGGCCAGACAACACCCATTTTTCTTAGGACACATGAGGGCACACTCTGATCTTCCCGGCCCTCTAACACAAGGTAATGCCTAAGCTGATGCAGCAACTCGTTCCATCTTTCCAATTTCTGTTGGCTCCATTCAAAAGGCCATGGAGTTACACAATCTTCACCATCTAAATTCCCAGAGCCTTCGATTGATTTGTAAAATTACCAGCCAATAGGCACGAGAAATAGTAAAAGCATGCCCTGTTTGCGATGTCTCCCTCCCCATTCAACACCTGGGAGTTAACCCCCGAGGATTACTGACCAATCAGTTTTGGCAAATGGATGTTACTCATTTTCCTGAATTTGGAAAAACCAATTATACACGTTTCTTTGATACCTTCACTGGCTTTATTTTTGCATCACCACATTCTGGAGAGGCTACCAAAGATGTCCTATCTCATGTTGTTTCAGCCTTTTCTTTAATGGTTAAACCAATACATATTAAAACAGAGAATTGTCCTGCATTTACTAGTGCCAAGTTTAAACAGTTTAATGCTACCTTGCAAATTTGTCATACTACTGGAATTCCATACAAGCCTAAGGGCCAAGGCATTGTGGAACGTGCCCACATTACCTTAAAGACTTGGCTAACCCGCCTTAAGGCTTCCGCCCTTGTATTTACCACTCCAAGGCATAGCCTTAACATTCATTATTTGCCCTTGTTTTTCTTACTATAGACAGTGACGGCATTCGGCCGCAGACAGACACTGGCATCCCTCGTCCAATTCTGTTCGCCCATCTGTTATGTGGTGCATTCCCCTTACAAATAAATGGAAACGCCCAGATCCTGTTCTCATCTGGGGAGGAGGCTTAGCTTGTGTTTGGGACCAAGAGCAAGCAGCCCCAAGATGCTAACCAGAACGGCTGATTAAACAGGTTAGTGACTTACCTCAAAAGAGGGATGGAGGCCCTCCCCTTGAGGACAAATTTTCCTTTATCAGATGCAGCCAACAATCTGTGTGAAGATCCTACTTAAGGCACTTCTGATGAACAGGTTTGTACATGGAGGCCTTGGCCGTCCACTTTCCAACATTATGGAGTACCTTTTTGGCCCCCCCGTGAATGCAAGGGAGGATCTTGGACTCAGGGTCCCACTAGTTGGACAGAGACTGCTGACGGCATGACTAAGGTGGCTTACCTCCGTGCCAAAGTTGACCATGAAGTCTGAGGAGTTCATCAGCCTAAATGGGTATGTGTTAAGAAGCCAAAGAATATTTCTCCTAGTACAAGTAAACCTCTCCAAAATTGTTCTGCAACTTGTATGCATACCCAAGGGATGCATGTCTCTTTTTATGCACGGCCTCAATTTGTGTTAACAAGCAGGGAGAACAATTTTTTGAAGCCTCCCTAACTAAAACTCATTCAGCAGGGGGGGGCCACTATTCATTATCCCCCAGTTCTTTTTGACCGGGCAGGAGAAGGTAAATACACCAAGCTACAGTCAGCTGGGTGCCAAGGCACTGTCGGTAAACATTCCTGCTGGACCATTAAGGCCCCTACAGTGGTCTCTGATGGTGGAGGACCTAATGATGCTGTCAAGCATCCTCAGATAATCAAAATTTTGAAACCCCAAATCCCTGAGCTCACATATCATCCCTTAATGTAGCCTAAATCCCAGCACCCAGGTTTAGATAACAATACATTAGATATTTTGCAAACTACCTTCTCCTTGCTTAATAATTCCAACCCCACCCTTGCTGGTGATTGCTGGCTCTGCATGACAACAGGGTCAATCATGCCTATGGCAATTCCTGTTAATTCTATCATAGACAATGATAATACATGCCAACGCAGATTTCCTTTTAAAGTACAGCCTATTGGCACTTTTACATTATGTCTTTTAGGCACGATGCAACATAATACCTATGATATTGATGTTGGAGTTTCTTCCTTTGGAAATTGCTCAACAGTATAAAATTATTCCTCACCCACCCCATCTCTTTGTCCCCGCAATAGCACAATTTTTATGTGTGGAGGAAACTCGGCCTTCCCCATACTTCCAGCGAATTGGATCGTTGGCTGTGTTCTTGCCTTATTACTCCCTGATATAACTATTGTCCAAAGAGACGAACCTCTACGCATTCCTAGCCTAGACACCTTAGTCAAAAGACACAGGCGCGGAATACAGGCCTTACCACTCCTTGCCAGCCTTGGAATAACAGCTGCTGTGGGCACAGGTACAGCTGGCTTAGCACTGCTATACACTCTTACCGTCGCCTGTCTCAACAACTTATAAATGATGTACAAACTCTATCAGGAACCATTAAAGATTTGCAGAAACTAATACACTCCCTGGCAGAAGTGTTCCTTCAAAACAGACGAGGCTTAGATTTGCTGACTGCTAACCAGGGATGTATTTGCTTGTCCTTAGGAAAACGATGCTGCTTTTATGACAATAAATCAGACATAGTACGCACTAAAATTAAGCAGCTTCAAGAAGATCTAGAAAAGAGACGAAGGGAACTTTTTGAAAATCCCCTCTGGAATAGGTTTAATGGATTTCTACCCTACCTTCTTCCCCTCTTAAGCCCTTTGTTGGGTTTACTTTTAATTGTGTCCATAGAAATCTGTATTATAAACAGGCTGTACAATTTATTAAAGAACACATCAATATTTTGGCCTCTAAGCCCATACAGGTCCACTATCATCGTCTGGAGCTGGAAGACTGTGTTGCCAACATTTAAAAGAATGTTCTACCCTTCTCACAGGCTTATTTCTTAACTTTACATCCCCACAGATCTCTCTTTCTTACATTAATCTATAAGTAACAACTCTGACCAACCATCTTCTGCCCTTGCCATAAGGGTTCGTCCTCCATGGACCCTCCACTTGGGGGAGGACGCACCCATGGAGTGAGGACTTTAGGCCATAATAACGGAGGGTGCAGGAAGGACTGCAGGAGGGTGAATCCACGGATCCAAAAACCCAAGACCTCTGAGAGACACACTCTGGGGCATGGCGGTTGGCATGCTTCCCCTCAAAGCCATCTCCTCCAAAAACATACCAAGTCCACCACGAAATCTCATAGTGAATACGCTCACTCGGATCAGGAGATATTCTAAGGCCTCCTAGATAAAAAGAGCCTCTATCATCCCCTAAAAATATAGTGGGTAAGGTATGGTCAAATATTTTATATAAGAAAAAGGTTGATGTCAGGGGCTAGAAGAAAGTTCTCCCTCAAAGAATAGCCTGACACTGACAAAAAACAGCCCCCTGGGAGATATCCTGCCTGGGAGACATCCCGCAGCCATCTATAACCCTGAGACATCCTGCGGCCATCTGTCTTCCTGAAACATCCTGAGGTTATCTCACTTTGTGAAGACATCCTGCAACTGCCGACAAGAGAGCTTTCCCATCTGAAGCATGTAAATTCCCATGTGAGAACAATAAAAGTTTGCAGCATGATCAGAACTCCTGTCTTGCTGTCATCTCTTGTGTCTCTTGTCCTTTCTTTCCTCCCCAACTAGGTTTGCCGCCCACATTGATGTGTCCGGCCTGCCAGGACAACTGACACTAACCCATACCCTACTAGACTCTGACTAATAATCCTAATATGATGCTGAAAAATAACCAAAACAGAATAGAAATACAAGCAGTTCAAAGGAGGCATGGTGTATAGTTGGACTTGCCTTTTGCATGATATAGGGTAGGTGTTATAAATCTAGTTAATTTTTAATTGAAATCGTTCTCCATGTGTTTTTAAAAATTTTTTAAAGTTAACAAATATGTGAATTCCTGTCTCCATTTCTCTGTAGTCTATTCAGCACATTTATTTTTATCTGCACATATAGAATCCTACTTGGTATCACAAGTACATTCTTGTGAGGTGACTGAGTTGGCAGATACAAATTGTGAGAAGAGATCACTCCCCATGAATGCTGTTGGAACTGAAAATTCAACCTATGGGTGAGCTTCCATTTAGAAGAACATTATACATTAAACCATTTTTAGTGAAATAAATATTTTTGAATCTGTGAAAAATATATATTTCATGATGAATTTCGATTGGCATATATATTTCTACTTTTTATTGTCTGTGTGTGTGTTTTGTGTATATATATATATATATATATATATATATATATATATATATATACACTCTCCAGATTTTTCAAAATATGAAATATATGTGTCTTATGTAAACTCCCTAAATTCATTCATGTTCATGTATGTGGATTTATAATCAACTTTTTACAAGATTATTCTCAGAAATATTCATCCACCTGAAATACATATTTGTTTCTTAGTACTGAAAACTAAGTTCAGTGAATTGTGCATGCAATCCTAATATTTCTACAGTGACTGACCCAGTTTAACATCAATGCAAGTAGATTTCTATGGTACATGATGTGTATTTTGAAGTTCATTTTATTCAACACTGGTACATTACAATTTCTTCAGTTTATGCACATCATAGGATATATATTTCATCCACAAGTTCACAAATATATAGGCGCTTGATTCACTTTCAATCATTTCTGCTTCAGAACACACGTATTCCTCCTGGTTTCTTGGCTGGTCTTTTCATGACACTTTTTTCCAAACACATTATTTTTGATTTCCATAATCATTTTGAAGCAATCTCAAACACTCTTAATGATATACCACAACCCTAATATTACCATTAAATGTGTAACTGGTTGGAATGAATGATTGTATATCAATATAAGATCCCCTGTATATTTTCCGATCTCAATTCAATCCATTATTTAAATTTGAAACCACTAATATTATTTATTCACAGTATGGTCTATTCATGCATTATCTCTATATTTATCGACTCAGGGTACATGTATTTGTAACCCCAATACTAATTTATTCATCTTCAAAATGTAGCTTCCAGAAGTGTTGGAAAAATTACTAATGTCACCTGATCTACATATACATTTTATCACAGTAATATTCTATACACAAAAAGAAAATGTGACACTTATGATTGTACCAAAACATCCATGTCCAGGTTGCCTAATGCTCTCAAATGTAAATCCTATGGTGACTACGTATTTGTTTCTTCCTAAGATTATGTATTCAACCTCAACCCTGTTGAAAATGTCTAATCCTATCACTCACTTTATACTTTGCCGGATTTCCTAATGTCTCTATTGATATCTGCTTCCCTACATATTATCCCAGTTCATTATTGTGACTGACTCTTCACATGTGCTGACATTTACATTCACTCTCTACCTGAAAGCCTATTGCTAAAGAATTTTGGTCCCACTCCTATACTCACTCTTCTTTCAAAATCTACCGACTATCATCCAAATTCTACTGACTATCCCGTTTTGACTGGATGTTCTCTTTGACATTCAATCATCAAAGGTACAAGGTCCTATGCCATTGTATATCAATTCAACTGAGACATCTGTGCAGAATATAATTCAAAGCTAAGTATCCCACTCAAGGGCATAATGCCTTACTGGCCTTCAAATCTTACCTAGATTTCTGTTTTCAAACTTATATTTGACCTCTATATTCTTATAAATATCTCAAGTTCCCAATACCATTATTCATCTCACAGAATGATTCCTAACCCAAATAGAACCTGTTATTAACCCTAACCATACACTGTTCCCTCAATCTCACTATACAGAAGAGCAGGTAATGTGTTGGTCTTTCAATACAGGAATTTAGGGTATCCTCCACCTGCTGAGAACCTCAAAGGTCCATGCAGAAATGATCCCTGGATAAGATGTAGGCAGCTAAAAAGGACCTAAGAGAGCCAAAGTCATCATCCAAGGCAAATACCCTGGTCAGGACGAAGGGATGTGAATAAATCAGCCTCTCACTTCCTAATGTAGAGGAGATGGACCAGACCAGGCCTGTGTGGAGAGCTGTTCCCGGGTCTCTATGATTGATATACCATTCTAACTTGTGAAAGTGTCACAGGAAGTAGGGGAAGCCTCCATGACATGGCACCCTTGGAAGCAACTGTTAGGACAAAGTGGTTGTCAAGGCAGTGACCTCATTGAGTTCCTGAAGGAATTGACCTACTTAACTTCTTTGGTGATGGAACTCTCTGAACTAGGGATCCAGGAAGCCAGGCACCCAGAGCCAGTCCCAGTCAAAGTCCCTGTGGGCTCACTTGTTTGGGTTTACCAAAGACAAGCTCAGTCTTTCTTGGTACCTACTTATGTGAGGATGGCCAAATGCCAGGAGAGCTCTGAAGAGGGGCCTTTTCTGGGAAAGCAGGTAGTTGCTCACCAGTGGCTCCTGGCAATTTCACAGAGTTGGAAAAAGAGACAATATCTGAGACCGTACAGGCCATTTTGGGGGAACATAGTATAACCCCCAAGTCAGAGGACACTCCATATAGTAACAGACCTACTTGGGGAAGGAGGTGCCTTTTTGAGTATGGGTGTGAGTATATGGTTTTGTCTCATGTTCTGAGAATAGGTTGGAAAGTCGGTTTGTTCGGTTTGGGGTGGACAGTTTCTTGTATGTCGTTTGACAAAGCGAGTGTTTCTATGTCTGTGTGTCTTACTGTGTCAGTTGTTGTAGACATTAGTAAAGAGAATGCATCAATGGATGTGTCGTTTCTAGTTGAAAACTCCCAGCATTCATCCTGCCCAATTTATGAATGGACTGCAGCTTGCCTTATAATGGGCAACACCTATTATCTTCCTAAGTTCCAGTATTCTTCCTGAATTCTGCAACTCTCCAGAATAGGCTCATTGTTTTTTGTCCAAGATATGTACCACCTCCAAACTCTGTGAAATAGCCATGTACTGAATAGCTGAAGGGAATGGGAGCATCTCAGAAAACTCAGATATCAGTGTGACCAAGAAAGTCTCAGTGGAGATACCCTGCTTTGGGTCTTTTGCTTAGATATTGTTCTGTTGCCGTGAATGTCAGGAAGGTCTTTGCCTCAGGACACACTTTGTGAAGCCTGAAGAAAATAGTTTTCAAATAGAAATGAATGGGCATCACCTGTGGCTCTTTGCTTAATTGCTTTGGAAAGGGATGTGTCTGAATCAGCATCTCGGCCCTGTGTGAGGTTGTGGCTTAGATTCTCAGCACCAGATGGATCTAAAGAAAGATCCCATTTTTGCATCAAAAACCAAAATGGCAAAAAGATCAGTTATTGTGGATGAAGCTTCTAGCCTTTCTCTCTTAGTTTCCTGACCTCCATCAAGTGAGAATAGGGATCCTTTGGGTCAAATAAGGTCTTCAAGGCCCTACAGAGGTGCTTGGGTTTACTCATGACTCCAAATCACATGAAGAATCTATACCTGACTGTAAGTAGGCCTTAAATTGGAGAAGCAGAGCAGCATTAAGAGCAGGTATATTTGATCCCTTCTTGTTCACAGGAAGCTGTCCGGGCCACAATGACTTTAGGCAAATGAGGGGCAAGGGAGCTTATTTTGGTCACTGTCATTGGATGTGCCCCTCATGGAAACCTTCAACCAGAGGTTATGATGAGTGTCTATATGGAAGAATATGAGGGCTATGTGGGAGTGTTTTGGTTTTAATTTTGGTCATTTGCGTGGTGGTTGGAAGAGATGACTGGGTCCACCGAGGTTTAAACTCTGGTGTGATTCCCCTTAGAGACTGCGTTATAAAACTGACCTCAGAGAAGTATTGCCATGAATTGTGTTAAGAATTTTGGAGGCCACGCATGAGAGTCGCCCTTGGAAACTGAGATCTAGACCAAGGGTGGCTTTCCACAGAGTATAGGGAGTCTCAGCCATGATATTATATGATTTTATTCTGAAAGAATTGGCAGCCATAGTTGAGAGTCAAAACACACATGGACATCACATTGTAGACCTCTATGGGCCTGGCTTCATGTAACATTTTGGCCAATCTTCGGGAAGCCTTTCCTGTGAGAGTTCTCCAGAGCACTCATTGAAATGATATTCCTCAACATTTAATGGTTCCTGAATTAATTGAAACCCACAGTGCCTCCAACTTCATCCTTGAAAAATGGCTACATAAATACCATGACATTTTTGAAATTCCCATGACCAGGTGGCACTGGAGAACCTTGGATGTTCTGTTGCTGATTTTAGTGTATCAGACAGTGCCTTAATTTACTGGGTTTCACAATAATTGTGTAGAACAGAGATGTCAGTAAGTTGGAGCCTGCTTATTAGTGGTTGTATAGCAGTTTTGTGCAGGTGTGTGATAAAACATCTGTGGGGGGGCCATGTGGATCTGCCGTTGGCTTCCAAATGGGTTGTGATTGACATGGTGCAGCCAGCAGAACCTTGTATGTAAAGGCATCTTGTTAAATGGAGAAGTTTCAGGGCAATGTTCAGAATCAGGTTGCTATTTGTCAAGGGGGCAAGCTATGTGGGATAGAAGCCTGGTTGGTGAATTCTCCTGCAGACCCTGACACACACACAACATGTGACAGAACTCTCTACAGCATTGTGTCCCAGTTGAACTTTTTGTATTTCATGAAGCAAATACCAAATCCAAAGTGCAGCAGCAAGAAACACCACAAAAAGTGGAGGATGACCAAATAGCTTCACAGTCCACACGGGGAGACACTTAGCCCCCAGTGGTCAGAGTTATCTACAAAGACAGAATTCAGCACTGCTGCCTAATATTCATTGGAATATATGAGACCATGTCCTCCAGGTCACATCGATGCAGACCCAGCTTTGATTTTCTCACTACAATGGAAGATAAAGCTCCTGACAACAACCTATATTTCAAGTGCCCAACCTCAGAGGCAGTTTCTAAAGATGTCTTTAGGCCAACATAGCTCCATGTTTGTGGAGTGTTTACCCTGTCCCTTACTTTTGGAAACACATCTACTACCTCCAAGCTTGTGAATTCCTGAGCATTTTTCATTCCACATATATTTTTACAGATTTTCTATCTCTCCTTTTCTAATTGTGTCTTACTTGGGGCGAAGGTAATGTTAAGGCATTGTTCTGGATGACAGTGAGAATATTTTTGCGTAGCACATATTTGCATACACATTGGATGCATTTTCCTATTTTCCATTTGAAATACTGAATCCCTGAAACAAACACATACCCTACTAGCCTCTGACAACTAGTCCTTATATGATGGAGAAAAATTACCCAAACAGAATAGAAATATAAGAAGTTCAGAGGAGGCATGCTGTATGGTTTGAGTTGCCTTTTGCATGATAAACAGTAGGTGTTAAAAATCTAGTCAATTTTTAATTGAAATAGTTCTCTATGTGTTTTTAAAGTAAACAAATATGTGAATTCCTGTCTCCCTTTCTCTGTAGCCTATACACCACATGTATTTTTATATGCACATATAGCATCCTACCTGTTAACACATGTAAATTTTTGAGGTGGCTGATGGAAGATACAAATTATGAGAAGAGATCAGTCCTCCTACACGCTGTTGGAACTGAAAATACAACCTATGGGTGAGCTTCCCAGTAGTACAATATTATACATAAATCCATGTTCAGTAAAATGAATATTTTTGCATCTGTGGATGATATATATTTCATGATGAATTTCAATTTGCATATATATTGCTACATTTTAATGTCTGTGTGTGTTTTTTATATATATTATCTCCAGATTTTTTAAAATATAAAATATATGTGTCTTATATACACTCCCTAAATTCATTCATGTTCATGTATGTGGATTTTTCATCAACTTTTCACAAGAATGTACTCAGAAATATTCATCCACCTGAAATACATATTTGTTTCCTAGTATTGAAAACTAAATTCAGTGAATGGTGCATACAAATCCTAATATTTCTACAGTAACTGATCCAGTTTAACATCAATGCATGTAGATTTCTATGGGACATGATGTGTATTTTGACGTTCATATTCATTCAACACTGGTACAATACTATTTCTTCATTTTTGCACATCATAGGATATGTATTTCTTCCACAAGTTCACAAATTTGTACGAATTTGTTTCACTTTCAATCACTTCCTGCTTAAGAACACATGTATTCCTCCATGACTCTTGGCTGGTCTTTTCATGAGACTTCTTTCCAAACACATTATTTTCGATTTCCATAATCACTTTGGAAGCAAAACTCACACACTTTTCATGATAAACCATAATCCTAATATTATCATAATATGTATAAATGTTTGGAATGAATGTACGTATATCAATATCAGATATCCTGTATATTTTCAGCTATCAATTTAATCCACTATTTAAAGTTGGAACCATTTATATCATTTATTCAAAATATGGTCTATTCATGCATTTTCTCTATATTCATAGACAGAGTGTACACCTATTTGTACCCATAATACTAATTTATACATCTTCAAAATATTGCTCCCAGAAATGGTGGAAGAAATACTTATGTCACCTGATCTACATATACATTTTATCTCAGTAATATTCTGGACACAAAATGAAAACATCACACGATTGTACCAAAGCCTGAATGAAAAGTGAACATGGATTACTAAAAACATCCCTGTCCAGGTTGCCTAATGCTCTCAAATGTCAATCCTATTGGTGACTACATATTTTTTTCTTCCCTGTTGCAAATGTCTAATCCTATCACTCACTTTATACTTTACCTGATTTCCTATTGTCTCTATTGATATCTGCTTTCCTACATATTTTCCCCAGTTCATCATTGTGACTGACTCTTCACATGTGCTGATATTTACCTTCATTCTCTACCCAAAACCCTATTGTAAAGAACTTTTCATCCAAATTCTATACTCACTCTCCTTCCTAACCCGAACAGATATCTTCGTAATTCTACCGACTATCACATTTGACTGGATATTCTCTTTCACATTCAATCACCCAAGGTACATGTTCCTATGCCATTGTATATTGATTTATCTGAGACATCAGAGCAGACCGTTATTCTGTGCTAAGTATACCAATCAAGGGCCCAATGCCCTTCTGGGCTTCAAATCTTACCTATATTTCTCCTCTATATTCTTATAAAATCACAGCTTCCCAATACCATTATTCATCCAGCAGAATGATTCCTAACCCAAATTGAACATATTATTAAGCCTAACCATACATTGTACCATCAATCTAACTTTACAGAAGAGCAGGGTCAGAGTTGTTCTTACAATACAGGAATGTAGGGGATCTTCCACCTCTTGAGAACCTCAACGGTCCATGCAGAAATGATCCCTGGAGATAATGTAGGCATGTATGAAGGACCTGAAAGAGCAAAAGTTATCTACCATGGCAAACAACCTGGTCAGGATGAAGGCTTGTGTCTGAATCAGCCTCCCTCTTCTAATGTAGAGACGTTGGAACAAACAAGGCCTGTGTGGAGAGCTGTTTCCAAGTGCCTATGGTTGGTATACCATTCTAACTTGTACAGGGTCACAGGATGTAGTGGCAGCCTGCATCTCATAGGACCCTTGTAAGCAAATGTTAGGACAAAGTAGTTGCCAAGGCAGCGACTTCATTCAGTTCCTGAAGAAAGTGACCTCACCTTATTTCTTTGGTGATGGAACTCTCTGAACATGGGATCCAGGAAGCCAGTCACCCAGTGCCTGTCCCAGTTTTAGTCCCAGTGGTCACACTTGTTTGGATTTACCAAGGACAGAGTCAGTATTTCTTGGTACCTGCCACAGTATGGCTGGGCAGAAATCAGGAGCCACTCACAGCTTTGTAGATTCCAACAGCAATTCTTTATTCCCGATCTCACACCAGCCGTCTACAAACATGTTCTGGGGAAATCCAAGTTCTCTGCCCAAATCCACACCTCCACTGAGCTTCTGTCTCCCAAAAATACTGTCTGACCCTAAGAACTCAAGAGGAACTCAGGCAGCGGGATATGCCCTATTCCCGGCAGGAATAATCTTCCTAAACCGTGAACACCCTAAACTCGGATTATCTTAAACAGGGAACACCATAAACACGGATCTGCCCTGGTCCTTTAGCAAGGTCACTTTCCAGGAGTCCTTCCACTATACAGCATGGGGGTACGCTGGCAAGAAAATTGTCATACCTACTTGGCTAATGGCTCCCAGCAGGTACTGCTGATGAGAGAATGGCCAAATGCCAGGAGAACTCTGAAGAGGGGCCTTTCCTGAGAACGCACGTAGTGGTTCACCCCTGACTCTTGACAAGTTTAGAGAGTTGAACAAGGAGACCGGTTCTGAGACAGGACAGGCCATTTCGGGGGAACATAGTATGGCCCACTAGTCAGAGGACACTCCAGATATCACAGACCTACTTGGAGGAAGGAGGTGCCTTTGTGGGTGTGGTTGTGGTTTTTTTGTTTTGGCTTATGTTCTGAGAATAGGTAGAAAAGGCGGTTTGTTTGGTTTGGATTGGACTCTTTCTAGTAAGTCGTTTGACAAGGTGAGTGTTTCTGTGTCTGTGTATTCCACTGTGTCCATGGTTGTAGACATTAGAAAAGAGAATGCATGAATGGATGTGTCCTGTCTAGTAGAAAGCATCCCAGCATTCATCCAGCCTAATTTATGAAAGGACTGCAGCTTGAGTTATTGATGGGCAACACCTACTATCTTCCTAAGTTCCTGTTTTCTTCCTGAATTCTGGCCACTCTCCAGAATAGGCTCTTCATTATGTGTCCAAGATATGTACCACCTACAAGCTCTGTGACATGGCCTTGTCCTTGATAGGTGAAGGGAATGGCGAGCATCTCAGAAAACTTAGATATCACTGTGAACAGTAAAGTCTCAGTTGTGAAACACTTCTTTGGGCCATTTGCTTAAATATGGTTCTGTTACCCTGAATGTCAGGAAGCGCTTTGCCTCAGGCCACACCATTTTGAAGCCTGAAGAAAACAGTTTTCAAATGGAAATGAATGGGCATCACCTGTGGCTCTTTGCTTAAATGCTTTGGAAAGGGATATGTCTGAATCAGCCTCTTGGCCCTGTGTGAGGCAGTAGCTTAGATTCTCAGCACCTGATGGATCTAAAAAAGATCCCATGAGTGTATCCAAAACCAAATATCAAAAAGATTAATCATTGTGAGTAAAGTCTCTTGCCTTCATCTGTTAGGTTGCTGACCTCCATCAACTGAGAATAGGGATCCTTTGGGTCAAATGAGTTCTTTAAAGCCCTGAAGAGGCTACCCATTGGTTCTTGGTTTTTCTCATGACTCCAATATACATAAAGAATCTAAACCCCATAGTCAGTAAGCCTCAAATTGGAGATGCGGTGCAGTATTAATGGCAGGCCTATTTGATCACTCCTGGATCACAGGATGGGTGTCCATTCCCCTCGAACTTTAGGCAAATGAGGGGCAAGGGAGCTTATTTTGGACACTGTCTTGGACTGTGCCTCTCATGAAAACCTCCAGCCAGAGGTTATGATGAGTGTCTATATGAAAGAAGATGAGGGCCATGTGGGAGTGTTTTGGTTTTAATTGTTGTCATTTGTGTGGTGGTTGGAAGAGATGACTGGGTCTACCTGGGCTTGAACTCTGGTGTGGTTCCCCTTAGAAACTGAGTTCAGGATCTGATCTCAGAGAAGTATTGCCATGAAATGTGTTGGGATTTTTGGAGGCCACGCATGAGAGTCGCCCTTGGAAACTGAGATCTAGGCCCAGGGTCACTTTCCACAGAACATTGGGAACCTCTGCCATGATATCACATGATTTTATTATTAAAGACTTGGCAGCCATAGTTGAGAGTCAAAACACACGTGGACCTCAAATTGTAGATCCCAATGGGCCTGGCTTCATGTTACCTTTTGGCAACTCTTTGGCAAGCCTTGCCTCTGAGAGTTCTCCAGAGCTTTCATTGAACTGAGCTTCCTCACCATTTACTGGTTCCTGAGTGAAGTGAAACCACAGTGCCTCCAGCTTCATCCTCAAAAAACGGCCAGAAAATACAATAAAATTTGTGAAATTCCCATGACCAGGTGGCACTGGAGAAACTTTGGATGTCCTCTTGCTGATCATGAGGATATCAGACAATGCCTTGATTGACTGGGTTTCATTAAAATGGTGTAGATCAGAGATGCCAGTAAGTTGGAGTCTGCTTAGTAGTGGGGCTAGAGCAGTGGTGTGAAGGTGTGTGATAAAACTTCTGTGGTGGGGCCATGTGGAATCGCCATTGGCTTCCAAATGGCTTGTGACTGACATGGTGCAGCCAGCAGACCCTTGTGTGTAAAGGCATCATACTATATGGAGAGGTTTCAGGGCAATATACACAATCAGGTTGCTATGTTCAAGGTGGCAAGCTTTGTGAGATAGAAGCCTGGTTGGTGCATTCTCCTGCAGACCCTGACCCACCACATGTGAAAGAACTCCCTCCAGCACTGTGTCTCAGTTGAACTCCTTGCATTTCGTGAAGCAAATACCAAACACCCAGTGCAGCAGCAAGAAACACCACGAAAAGTGGAGGATGACCTAATTGCTTCAAAGTCCACACGGGGAGACACTTAGCCCCCAGTGGCCACAGTTTACCTACGAAGAGAGAAATCAGCACTGTTGCCTCCTGTTAATTGGAAAATAAGAAACATGTCCTCCAGGTCACATAGATGCAGACCCAGCTTTGATGTTGTCACTACAAAGGAAGCTAAACCTCCTGACAACAACATATATTTCAAATGCCCAACCTCAGAGGAAGTTTCTCAAGAAGTATTTAGGCCAGCAGAGCTCCATGTTTGAGGATTGTTTACCCTGTCCCTTCCTTTGGGAACTCCTCTACCACCTGCAAGTTTTTGAACTCATGAGCATATTCCATTCCAGATATGTATTCACAGATTTTATAACTCTTCTTCTCTAATTGTGTCTTATTTGTGGTTAAGGTAATGTCAAGACATTGTTCTTGATGAGAGTGGGAAGGTTTTTTGTAGCACATATTTGCATACACATTGGATTCACTTTCCAATTTTCCATTCGAAATACTGAATCCCTGACACTAACCCATACTCTACTAGACTATGACTACTATTCCTAACATGATGGTGAAAAATAACCCAAACAGAGTAGAAATACAAGCAGTTCACAGGAGGTATTGTTTATAGTTGGACTTTCCTTTTTCATGAAAAAGGGAGGTGTTATAAATCTAGTCAATTTTTAATTGAAATTTCTCAATGTGTTTTTAAAGTTAACAAATAAGCGAATTCCTGTCTCCCTTTCTCTGTAGCCTATTCAGCACAAATATTTTTGTATGCACATATAGAATCCTAACTGGTATCACACTGTTGAAAGCCACAGCCGTAGGTGCCCCAGCTAACTTCCAGCTGCCGGCAAACTTTCAGCTGCCAGCTGATGATTGGCTCACAGCAGCCCAGCAACATCTAGCTAATTGGCTCCTCTGTGGTAATGCTCAATGGAGATGCTAATTGAGCTGCTTCCCCACCGTTTCAGACTGCCAGCTGATGATTGGTTCACCGCGGCCCCAGCAAAATCCAGTTGATTGGCTCCTCTGAGGTGATGCTTATTGGGCTGTTTCCTTGCTTTTTCAGACCACGGAGCTGCTCATTGGGGTACTTTATTTGGCTCTGCCCAGGCGAACCAGTCAATCGTCCTCAAGAGCAGGAGGATTGTGGGAGGTGGAGAGACTTGTGGGGGTGAGAGAGGCTTGTGGTAAGCCGGTGGTAGCAGTTGGGCTCTGAGAGTTTTTCCTGAGGAGCTGTTTTGTGTGGCGTGTGTGGTTCTAAAAATAAAGTTTGTTTGTTTTGACAAGTGGCTACTGAATCGTGCCCAGCCAGACTGCAGCATTTGGTGGCTCGCATGGGGAGTGACTAAGGGTAAGTGATAAGGTAAACTGCTCATCCCTGAGGGAAGGGCACGAGGAGGGTAGCCATTTAAAGATTCCTCTTTTGTTTTGCTTCACTCTTGTTTTAAGTTACCTGTCCCTGTTCATGAGTGAGACAGAAGAAAACCTGCTCACATCTGAGGAAAAACTATTTACTTCTGAGGAAGAGATAGGGAGAAAGGATGGATGCACATGTCAGGAGGATAGAAAGGCTATAATGACTTTTTGTTGTTCCCTTTTTATTTTATTCTGTCTCAGTTTTGTATGGTGTCATCTTGTTGGGTTGTATTATAGTAGAAATACGGGATCAGATATTAGTAAAAAACAAACTAAAAGAGTGTTAAGTAAATTGTTAGAGGAAGGAGGCATCTCAGGAAAATCAAGAACAGTCAGGGCATACATGGATACAATACAAAAATGTAGCCCATGACTTTTTAAAGAGGAGTTGTTAAATGTATCACAATGGAACCATCATGGTGAAGATTTAAAAAGAATAGAAAAGAACAGCCCAGGGACACTGCCAGTTGGCACATTGCCATTGTGGACATTCGTATCTGGTTTGCTTAGTGCAAAGCTTTTAGTTCAGACAAAGATAGAGGAACAAAGCTTAGAGCAGAAAAATCCATCAGCGTGAAAGTTACAAAATGAGACTGCTACTAACAACTTTCTATCTCTAGAGGGTGTAAGTGTTCAACCAACAGTGCCACCTCTACAGGAGACTGTTACTATCACCTATCTATCACCGGAGGACGTGAATGTCCAAATAACAATACCACCTCCATATGCTAGAAGGCCCACAACCACCGCAGTTGATAGTTCGGATCCTGAGACAGGATCTTAAGTATTAACATGTCCTGAATTTGAGGTTGGAGGGCACCAAATTCACCATGCTTTAAATTTTAAAACACTGAAGCAGCTAAAAGAGGCTGTAACAACCTATGGTCCTCAAGCACCCTTCACTGTAAGCTTGATCGAATCCATTAACAACTTGAACATGATGCCAGCAGATTGGGCTAATATGTGTAAAGCTGTACTAAATGGAGGTCAATACCTGTTAAGGATGGTTGGAATGAGGAATTTTGCAAGGAGATGGCTAGGTGAAATGTAGCAGCTGGTTTTCCTCAGAGAAATCTAGATATGTTGTTAGAAAGGGACCCTATGAGGATCAGCAGCAACAAATTGCATATGATCCTGGTGTATACGCACAATTTGCTGTAGAGGCGATTAGGGCATGGGAGGCTTTACTAGGACATGGAGGTTTACAAGGTCAATTATCTAAGGTAATAAAATGAGCTAATGAATCTTACACTGAATTTGTAGATAGGCTCATTCAAACAGCACACTGAATTTGTAGATAGGCTTATTCAAACAGCTACTAGAGTGTTTGGGAATACAGAACTAGCAATGCCATTAATAAAACAACTGACTTATGACCAAGCGAATTGTTGGTGTAGAGATATCATTAGACTATGGAAACATGAAGATTTAAACACATATATTAAATTATGTAGAGACATTAATGAACAAGAGCAAGTCAAGGCAGCTGCAGTAAAACAGGCTTTAAATGCCAGAGACATTAATGAACAAGGGCAAATTGTGGCAGCTGCAGTAAAACAGGCTTTAGATGCCAGGCCTAGAACATGCTACAATTGTGAACAAACATGACATTTTAAAAGGAATTGCCCCATAGGAGGAGGGTTTAACAAAACTAGGTATCAAAGGAGTAGAATACCGTGTATTTGCCAACAATGCCTTAGAGGGAGACATTGGGCTAATGAATGCCATTCTCAAACCACCATAGATGTTACTCCATTATCAAAAAACGAACAAGGACCAGGTGTTTATCCATGAAATCATGGAGAAAGGCATTGGGCTCCATTGTTAAAAAATGGACAGGGGAGCCCAATGCTCTGGAGCCCAAAACCACAAATATATGGAGCACCGGAGGAACCCAGCAACCCCATAAGTGTAGTGTCCAGGACACGTTGTCCATCAGATCCCTCATCAGACAATTCAGAGAGAGCGCAGGGTTGGACATCTGCGCCTCCACCAGATCAGTTCTTACTCCAGAGATGGGAGTTCAAATCATTCCCACAGGGGTAAAAGGACCTCTTCGTAAGGGAAAGGTGGGCTTATTATAGGGACTCAGCTCTTCTACTCTAAAAGGACTTATGATAAGTCCTGGGGTAATTGATTCCGATTATGAATGTGAATTAAAATTTATAGCTAGTTCTCCAAAGGGTATATCAGTAATTTCACCAGGCGATAGAATAGCACAGTTACTATTAATACCAAGCCAACATGATAAATTTTCCAGTCGTGCTGTAGAAAGAGGTTCCAAGGGATTAGGCTCCATAGGTGTAGATTGGGCTATGCTTTCTTTAAATTTAGATTCTTGCCCCATGCTAAAACTAAATATTCAATGACATGAATTTAATGGCCTACTGGATACAGGTACAGAACTTAGCACCATCTCTTATCAAGAAGGGCCAAAACATTGTCCATTACAACAAGCCACTCAAACACTTCGAGGCCTAGGAGTGGTGACTAATCCCCATAGAAGTGTAATAGTATTACATTGGAAGGATCCTGATGAATGTGAAGGAACTATACAGCCATATGTATTGGATCATCTTCCCGTAAATTTATGGGGATGAGATGTCCAAGATCAATTAGGTTTGACATTAACAAATAACATCAACCAAAATGCACCCACTATTATGACTAGACAAGATTTTAGGAAAGAAATAAGTTTAGAGAAACAAAAACAAGGTATTGCCGCACCAATACAAATAGATCAAGGAACAAACAGACATGGGTTGGATTTTCAGAAAAGGCCACTGAGACAATAAAAATTACTTGGAAATCAGAAACACCTGTATGGGTTCCTCAGTGGATCCTGACTAAAGAAAAGAAACAAGCAGCCCATGACCTGGTCAAACAACAATTAGCGGAAGGACATATACAACCTTCTGTATCTCCCCATAATACTCCAATTTTTGTCATCAAAAGAAATCTGGTAAATGGAGATTATTGAAAGATTTAAGAGCCATTAATAATGAGATGGTTATTATGGTACCTGCTTAATCAGGGATTTCTCAAGTGTCTGCTTTGCCAAAAACTTGGTATGTTTTAGTTATAGATATTAAAGATTTTTTTTTTCATTTCCAATTCATCCTGAGGATAGTCCAAGTTTTGCATTTACTATTCCTGCACTGAATCATGAAGGTCCTGTTCATAGATATGAGTGGAAAATACTCCCTCAAGGGATGGCTACCATCCCAGTTATGTGTCAAATTAATGTTAACAAAGTAATCCAGCTATTTAGAAATCAAAATCCTTAACTACAAATATTTCACTAAATGGATTGTGTATTATTAGCACACAAAGCTAAAAACATATTGCTAGAATGTTATGCCACAATTACAAACTTATTAAAAAATTATAATCTAGAGATAATAATAGATAAACTACAATTAAATTTTTCAATTAATTATTTAGGCATTCTATTATCCTCAATCATGGTCCATCCACCAAAAATTCAAATACGAGTAGATCAACTCAAATCACTTAATGACTTTCAAAAGTTATTAGGAGACATAAATTGTATAAGACTTTATCTAGGTATACCAACAGGAGAGTTGGGACCTTTATTTGATATCCTAAAAGGTCCATCAGATCTAAATTCAACCCGAATGTTAATACCTGAAGCAAGAAAGGCATTAAAAATTATAGAAACATATATGGGAAATATGCATTTGGATAGAATTGATATAAGTTTGCCTTAATTATTTATTGTACTACCAACAAAAAATATTCCAACAGGAGTATTTTGGCAAGATGATCCATTATTATGGATACATTTATCTTATTCTCCTAACACTATTCTTACTAGGTATCCTGAGGCTATAGGACAATTAATACTCAAAGGAATAAAAGCAACAAAGGAAGTGTTTGAAATTTCTCCAAATAAAATTATTAATCCATATACTATGAATTAAATTGATGAATTAGCTAATGAGTTAAATACTTGGGCAATAATCATGTGCAAATCTAATGTTTCATTTGATAACCACTTACCATCTAATCCTTTATTGTCTTTTTTTGTCATCACATACTGTAATTTTTCCAAAAATGACAAGAAAAACACCTATCATGAATGCTCCAAATATATTCACTGATGGATCAAATAATGGTACAGCAACAATAATTACACCCGATCAAACTTTCACATTTTTAGTACCCAAACAATCAGTTCAAAAGGTAGAGCTTAATGCAGTATTACAAGCTTTTGTGATGTTTAAAGATATTGTATTTAATTTTTTTTTCCGATAGTCAGTATATTGTTAATGCTATAGTATCCCTTGAAGATGCTGGTAGGATTTCCCCTTCCTCGACTGTTTTCTCTTTGCTTTCCACTATACAAAGTCTAATCTGGGACAGAAAAAGTCCATTCATTATAGGACATATCAGAGCACATACAGGATTGCCTGGAGCCCTTAGTTTGGGTAATGATTTAGCAGATAAAACTACACATAACATACATATTTTCTCTACACTAGAAGAAGCTATAAATAATCATAAAAAGTTCCAAGTCAATGATAATACTTTACAAAAGCATTTTAAAATAACTAAGGAATAAGCTAGACAAATAATAAAACAATGTCAAAATTGTGTGACCTTTTTACCACAAGTTAATCTTGGAGTCAATCCTAGAGGATTGATACCTAACCATATTTGGCAGATGGACGTCACACACTTGCCAGAATTTGGAAAATTAAAATATTTGCATGTTACAGTTGATACTTCTTCTGGATTTTTGATGGGCTCCCTTCATGCCAGAGAAAAAACTAAAGATGTTATAGCTCATTGCTTACAAAATTTTGCCACTGTGGGCGTTCCAAAATATTTAAAAACAGATAATGCCCCTGGTTATACTTCTACCTCTTTTTAAGAATTTTGCACATCATTTGGTATTGCTCATATAATAGAAAACCCATACAATCCTCAGGGACAAGGCATAGTTGAAAGAGCACATCAAACTTCTAAAATGTTCTAAAATCGAACTTCAAAAGTTCTAAAATCGAACTTCTAAAATTAAAGCAAAAAGACGGAATTGGGAAGGGGTATATATCCCCCAAAGATAAACTTAAAATAACCCTTTTTACTCTAAACTTTTTAAATTTGGATTCATCAGGACTTAGTGCTGCGGAAAGGCACATGTGTCCAAAAAATTTGCAAAACCCCAAGGTACTTTGGAAGGATATTCTAACAAGACAATGGAAAGGTCCTGACCCAGTAATTTTCTGGTGTCAGGGGTCTGTTTGAGTGTTTCCACAGGGAGAACAGCAGCTGATTTGGATTCCAGAGAGATTAACTAAAGCGATTTCTATAGACCAAAAAGAAGATGATTTGGCTCAATTTCATAACAGATGATATCCAAAACTCAAGTTTTGCTATCCTTACATCTCCGACAGAATCAGGATGCTTTTTTCAATATCTATTTTATTATTGCTCTTTCCCACATCATGAAGTTCTATTTTGTTTTTTGAGCTCCTACAGACCTAGGTTAAAGTTTTGCTGATAAGTTCAATTTTTTGACTATAGAGTTTTGAAATTCCCATAACAACGTGGCACTGAAGAACTTTGGATTCCTGGTTGCTGATCATGAGTGTACCAGACAGTGCCTTGATTGACTGGGTTTTATGAAAATGTTGTAGAACAGAGAGGCCAGTATGTTGGAGCCTGCTGAGTAGTGGGCCCAGAGCAGTTGTGTGCAGGTGTGTGATAATATATCTGTGGAGGGTCATGTGGATCTGCCATTGGCTTCCCAATGGCTTGTGACTGACATGGTGCAGCCAGCAGACCCTTATATTAAAGGCATCTTGTTATATGGGGAGGTTTCACGGCAATGCTAAAAATCAGGTTGCTATGAACAAGGGGGCAAGCTATGTGGAATAGAAGCCTGGTTTGAGCATTCTCTTGCAGACCCTGACCCACCAGAAGTGACAGAACTCCCCCCAGCACTTTGTCCCAGTTGAACTCCTTGTATTTTCTTAAGCAAATACCAAACTCACAGTACAGGAGCAAGAAACACTAAAAAAAGTGGAGGATGAACAAATGGCTTCACAGTCGACACGGGGAGACAGTTAGCCCCCAGTGTCTACAGTTTACCTATAACGAAAGAATTCAGCACTGCTGCCTCTTGTTTTCAGAAAATAAGAAACCATGTCCTCCAGGTCATATAGATGCACACCCAGGTTTGATGGTCTCACTACTAAGGAAGCTAAAGCTCCTGACAACAACATATATTTCAAGTGCCCAACCTCAGAGGCAGTTTCTCAAGAAGTCTTTAGGGAAGCAGAGCTCCATGTTTGTGAAGTGTTTTCCCTGTCCATTACTTTTGGAACTCCTCTACCATGTCCAAGGTTGAGAATTCCTGAGCATTTTCCATTCCAGAAATGTATTCACAAATTTTCTAACTCTTCTTCTCTAATTGTGTGTTACTAGGGGCGAAAGTCATGTCAAGGCTTTGTTCAAGATGAGAGTGGGAAGATTTTTGTGAAACACATATTTGCATACACATTGGATTCATTTTCCTATTTTCCATTTGAAATACTGAATCCCTGACACTAATACATACCCTACTGGAATCTGACTACTACTCCTAACATGATGGAGAATAACAACCCAAAGAGAATAGAAATACAAGCAGTTCAGAGGACACATGGTGTATAGTTGGACTTTTCTTTGGCATGATAAAGGGAGGCTGTTTAAATCTAGAGAATTTTTAATTGAAATAGTTCTCCATGTGTTTTTAAAGTTAACAAATATGTGAATTCCTGTCTCCCTTTCTCTGTAGCCTATTCAGCGCATGTATTTTTATAGGCACATATAGAATCCTACCTGTATCACACGTATATTTTTGTGAGGTTGAAGACATGGCAGATAAAAATTGTGAGAAGTGATCACTCCTCTTAAATACTGTTGTAACTGAAAATTCAACCTTTGCGTGAGCTTCCTAGTGGAAAAACATTATAGATAAATCCATGTTCAGTAGAATAAACATTTTTGCATCTGGGGATAATATATATTTCATGATTAATTTTGATTGGAATATTTATTGCTACATTTTAATGTCGGTGTGTGTGTTTTGTGTGTGTGTGTGTGTGTGTGTGTGTGTATATATATATATATATATATATATATATATATATATATATATATATACAGTTTTTTCAAAATATGAAACATTTTTGTGTTATATACACTCCCTAAATTCATTCATGTTTTTGTATTTGGATTTATAATAAACTTTTGACAAGATTATTTCAGAAATATTCATGCACCTAAAATACATATTTGTTTCCTAGTACTGAAAACTAACTTCAGTGAATGGTGCAGCAAATCATAATATTTCTACAGTAACTGACCCAGTTTCATATCAATGCAATTAGATTTCTATGGGACATGATGTGTTTTTTGACGTTCATTTTTATGCAACACTGGTATATTATTATTTCTTCAGTTTATGCACATCATAGGATATATACTTCGTCCACAAGTTCACAAATATATAGGCATTTATTTCACTTTCAATCACTTCCTGATTCAGAACACCTTTATTCCTTCAGGTTTTTTGACTCGTCTTTTCATGAGACTTCTTTCCAATCAAATTACTTTCCATTTCCAAAATCAATTTTGAAGCAAAACTCACACACTCTTCATGATAAAACATAACACTAATATACAATTAGATGTGTAACTGGTTGGAATGAATGATTGTATATCAATATAAGATTTCCTGTATATTTTCAGAAATCAATCAATCCATTATTTAAAGTTGCAAAAAGTTATATTATTTATTCACAATATGGTCTATTCATGCATTATCTCTATATTCATAGACACAGGGTACACCTATTTCTACCCCCAATACTAATTTATATGTCTTCAAAATATTGCTCCCAGAAATGGTGGAAGAAATACTCATGTCACCTGATTTACATATACATTTTATCACAGTAATATTATGGCCAAAAATCAAATGGCACACTTATGATTGTACTAAAGCCTAAATGGAAAGTGATCATAGATTACTAAAAATATCCACGTCCAGGTTGCCTAATGATATCAAATGTCAATCTTATTGGTGACTACATACTTTTTTCTTCCTAAGATTATGTATTCAACCTCAAGCTTTTTAAAAGTGTCTAATTATATGCCTCACTTTATACCTTGCCTGATTTCCTAATGTCTCTATTGATATCTTCTTTCCTACATATTTTCCCCAGTTCATCATTGTGACTGACTCTTCACATGTGCTGACATTTACATTCACTCTCTACCCAAAACCCTACTGCTAAAGTACTATTGGTTCAAATCCTATACTCATTCTTGTTTCTAATCCTACCAACTATCTTTCTAATCCTACCGACTGTCCTTTTTTGACTGGATGTTCTCTTCGACATTTAATTATCCAGTGTACAAGGTCCTATACCATTGTATATAGATTTATCTGAGACATCTGTGCAGAACATAATTCAAAGCTAAGTATTCCAGTCAAGCACTCAATGTCATTCTGGGCTACAAATCTTACCTAGGTTTCTATTGTTATACTTACATTTCACCTCTATATTCCTTTAAATATTGCAGATTCCCAATACCATAATTTATCCCACAGAATGATTCCTAACCCAAATCAAACATGTTATTAACCCTAACCATAAACTCTTCCCTCAATCTTACTTTACAGAAGAGCAGGGACAGAATTGGTCTTACAATAGAGGAATTTAGGGGATCTTCCACTTGCTGAGAACTCAAAGGTCAATGCAGAAATGATCCCTGGAGAAAATGTAGTCAGTTATGAAGGAACTGAAGGAGCAAAAGTCATCTTCTATGCAAACAACCTGGTCAGGATGAAGGGTTCAGTCTGAATCAGCCTTGCTCTTCTTAATGTAGAGAAGATGGACCAAACCAGGCCTGTGTGGAGAGCTTTTCCTGGGTGCCTATGGTTGATATACCATTCTAACTTGTGAAACTGTCACAGGAAGTATGGGCAGCCTCCATCTCATGGGACCCTTGGAAGCAACTGTTAGGACAAAGTGGTTGCCAACACATTGACCTCATTCAGTTCCTGAAAAAAGTTACCTTCCTAACTTCCTTGTTGATGGAACTCTCTGAACTTGGGATTCAAGAATCCAGACACCCAGACCGAGTCTCAGTCCCAATCCCAGTGGTCTCAATTGCTTGGATTTACCAAGGACAGAGTCAGACTTTCTTGGTACCTACTTTGTGAGAATGGCCAAATGCCAAGAGAGCTCTGAAGATGCGCAGTTCCTGAGAAAGCAGGTAGTGGCTCACTGGTGGCTCCTGACAACTTCACAGTGTTGGCCAAGGAGACCAGATCTGAGACAGGACAGGCCATTTTGGGGGAACATAGTATGCCCACCAGTAAGAGGACTAACAGGATAGTCACAGACCTACTTGGGGAAGAAGTCGCCTTTGTGGGTGTGGGTGTGAGGCTGTGGTTTTGTCTCATGTTCTGAGAATAGGTTGGTAATGCGGCTTGTTTGGTTTGGAGAGGACTGTTTTTTTTAAGTCATTTAACATGGCGAGTGTGTCAAATTCTGTGTATCCCACTCTGTCACTGTTTGTAGACATTAGAAAAGAGAATGTATCAATGGGTGTGTCCTGTCTAGAAGAAAGCTTCCCACCATTCATACTTCCCAATTTATGAATGGACTGCGGCTTGCCTTATTAATGGGCAACACCTAATATCTTCCTAAGTTGCTGTTTTCTTTCTGAATTCTGGCCACTCTCCAGAATAGGCTCATGGTTTTGTGTCCAAGATATGTACCACCTCCAAGCTCTGTGACATGGCCATGTACTGGATAGCTGAAGGGATGGGAGAATCTCAGAAAACTCAGATACCAGTGTGACCTGGGAAGCCTCAGTGGAGAAACTCTGCTTTGGGCCATTTGCATACCCATGGTTCTGTTGCTCTAAATGTCAGGAAGGTCCTTGCCTCAGGCCACCGCTTTGTGAAGCCTGAAGAGAACAGTTTTCAAATGAATATGAATGGGCATCACCTGTGGCTCTTTGCTTAATTGCTTTGGAAAGGTAAGTGTCTGAATCAGCCTCTTGGCCCTGTGTGAGGTTGTGGCTTAGGTACTCAGCAACTGATGGATCTAAAGAAAGATCCCATGTGTGCATCTAAATAAAAAATGTCAAAAAGATCTGTCATTGTGGATGAAGTCTCTTGCCTTCCTCTTTTAGCTTCCTGACTTCCATCAAGTGAGAATAGGGTTACTTTGGGTCAAATGAGTTCTTCAAATCCCTGCAGAGGCTAGCCCATATGTGCTTGGGGTATTACATGACTCTAAATCACATAAAGAATCTATACCTGACAATCACTAGTCCTCAAATTGGATAAGCAGAGCCCTATTAGTGACAGGCCTATTTAATCACTCCTTGTTCACAGGAAGGGTGTCCAGGCCACCCTGACTTTAGGAAAATGAGGGGCAAGGGAGCTTCTTTTGGACACTATCTTGGGATGCACCCCTCATGGAAACCTCCAGCCAGAGGTTATGATGAGTGTCTATATGGCAGAATTTGAGGGCCATGTGTGGAGTGTTTGGGTTTTAATTGTGGTCATTTTTGTGGCAGTTGGAAGAGATGACTGGGTCCACCTGGTCTTCAAGTCTGGTGTGATTCCCCTTAAAGACTGAGTTCTGAAACTGACCTCAGAGAAGTATTGTCATGAATCGTGTAGTAATTTTAGGAGGCCACACTTGAGAGTCGCCCTTGGAAAGTGAGATCTAGGCCCAGTGTGTCTTTTCACAGACCATTGGGAATCTCAGCAAAGATATCACGTGATTTTATTCTGAAAGACTTGGCAGCCATAGTTAAGAGTCAAAACACACATGGACCTCACATTGTAGACCTCAATGGGCCTGGCTTCATGTGATTTTTTGGCCACTGTTTGGGAAGCCTTGCCTCTGAGAGTTCTTTAGAGCTTTCATTGAAATGATCTTCCCATTGTTTAATGGTTCCTGGATGAATTGAAACCCATAGTGCCTGTAAATTCATCTTTGAAATATGGCTAGATAAATACCATAAAATTTTTGAAATTCCCATGGCCAGGTGGCACTGGAGATACTTTGGTTGTCCTATTGCTGATCATGAGTGTACTAGACTGTGCCTGGATTGACTGGGTTTCATGAAAATGGTATAGAACTGAGATGCCAGTAAGTTGGAGCCTGCTGAAGAGTGGGCTTGGAGCAATGGTGTGCAGATGTGTGATAATACATCATTGGGTGGGCCATGTGGATCAGCCATTGGCTTCCAAATGGCTTGATACTGACATGGTGCAGCTAGCAGACCCTTATTTGTAAAGGCATTTACTTATATGGAGAGGTTTCAGGGCAATGTTCAGAATCAGGTTGCTATGGACAAAGGGGCAAGCTATGTTGGATAGAAGCCTGGTTGGTGCATTCTTCTGCAGACCCTGACCCACCACACGTGACAGAACTCCCTCCAACACTGTGTCCCAGTTGAACACCTTGTATTTCATGAAGCAAATAACAAACTCCCAGTTCAGCAGCAAGAAACACCATGAAAATTGAAGGATGACCAAATGGCTTCACAGTCCACACAGGGAGATATTTACCCTAAGTGGCCACAGTTTACGTACAAAGAGAGAATTCACCACTGCTGCATCATGTTCTTTGGAAAATAAGAAACCATGTCGTCCAGGTCACATAGATGCAGACATAGCATTGATGGTCTCATTAGAAAGGAAGTTAATGCTCCTGACAACAACATATATTTCAAGTGCCGAACATCAGAGGCAGTTTCTCAAGAAGTATTTTGCTCAGCAGAGCTCCATGTTTGTGGAGTGTTTACCATGTCTCTTACTTTTGGAAACTCCTCTACCACCTAAAAGGTTGTGAACTCCTGAGATTTTTCCATTCCAGATATGAATTCACAGATTTTCTAACTCTTCTTCTCTAATTGTGTCTTACTTGGGGTGAAGGTAATGTCAAGGCATTGTTCTGAATGAGAGTGGAAAGATTTTTTGTGTAGCACATATTTACATTCACATTGGATTCATTTTCCAATTTTCCATTCAAAATACTGAATCCCTGACACTAACACATACCCTACTAGACTCCAACTACTAATCTTAATATGATTGAGTAAAATAACCCAATCAGAATAGATACAAGCAGTTCACAGGAAGCATGATGCATATTTGGATTTGCCTTTTGCATGATAAAGGTTAGGTGTTATAAATCTAGTCAATTTTTAATAGAAATAGTTCTCTATTTGTTTTAAAAGTTAACAAATATGTGAACTCCTGTCTCCCTTTCTCTGTACAAATTCAGCACATGTATTTTTATATGAACATATAGAATCCTACCTGTTATCACACATATATTTTTGTGAGGCGGCTGACTTGGCTGATCCAAATTGTGAGAGGAGATCATACCTCCTAAACACTGTTGGACCTGAAAATTCAACATATGGTTGAGCTTCCTAGTAGAACAACATTATACATAAATCCATGTTCAGTAAAATATATATTTTTGCTTCTGTGGATGCTATATATTTGATGAAGAATTTCGATTGGCATATATATTGCTACTTTTAAATGTCTGTGTGGGTGTTTTGTGTGTGTGTGTGTGTGTGTGTGTGTGTGTGTGTGTGTGCGTATATATATATATATATATATATATATATATATATATATATACACTCTCCAGATTTTTCAAAATATGAAATACATGTATTTTATATACACTCCCTAAATTCATTCATGTTCATGTATGTGAATTTGTAATCAACTTTTCCAAGATAATATTCAGAAATATTCATCCACCTGAAATACATATTTGTTTCCTACTACTGAAAAGTAACTTCAGTAAATGGTGCTGACAAATCCTAATATTTCTACTGTAACTCACCCAGTTTAACATCAATGCAAGTAGATTCCTATGGGACATGATGTCTATTATGATGTTCATTTTTATTCAACACTGGTACATTACTATTTCTTTAGTTTTTACATATCATAAGATATATATTTCATCCATAAGTTCACAAATTTATAGGCATTTCTTTCACTTTCAACCACTTCCTGCTTCAGAACACATGTATTAATCCAGGTTTCTTGACTGGTCTATTCATGAGGTTTCTTTCCAAACACATTATTTTCGATTTCCATAATCACTTGTGAAACAAAACTCACACATTCTTTATGATAAAACTTAACCCTAATATTACCATTAGATGTATCACTTAAGATTTCCTGTATATTTTCATATATCAATTCAACCCATTTTTTAAAGTTGGCCCAGTTGTATTATTTATTCACAGTATGATCTATTGTTGCATTATTTTTACATTCATAGACAAAAGGTACACCTATTTGTATCCCCAATACTAATTTATACGTCTTCAAAGTATTGCTCCCAGAAATGGTGGAAGAAATACTCATGTCACCTGATCTACAAATACATTTTATCACAGAAATATTGTGGACACGGAAATCAAAGGTCACACTTATGATTGTACCAA